>NC_037672.1:101843922-102042967 GCF_003255815.1 Theropithecus gelada | reverse complement strand
AAAAAAAAAAAAAAAAAAAAAAAAAAAAAAAAAAAAAAAAAAAAAACTTTAGGTTTCCATTTAATCCGAGAAAAATATTTGGATATTTTAAGAATGAAAAGTGTTTCCAGTGATGAAAGAAATACAAGTTGTCTGGCTTTTCAAATTCTTAAATAATAGATTGCTGAAGTATTTCTCTATATTTTGTTTAGTCTCAGTCATCTACTTTTCTGAATTAATAGTTAAGTTTTGCATAGTCAGACTTATAGATTGATAAATACAGAACAATTTAATAAAATAGCCTGTGAGATTGAAAATTGAAAGGCATGCAAAAAGAACAGGCATTTGATCCATGTTTGCTCCAGTTGGAACATTGTTTAACAGGTTCTAGACTGAAGATCCATGGTGGGGTGGAAACATTGTTGGAATATTCTGGATACAAAGTATCTTTCTGGATACAAAGTAAATCATTATACTATTTGAGTGTTTCTCAGGCGTAGGTTGAAAGTGTGCTTTTCAGAAAGTTGTCTAAAGTTGTTGGTGCTCTTAGAATTTACTGCTCAACCTCAATTGGACAGATTGTCTGAATATGCAGGAAACATTTCACTTTAATTTGCTCTGAAAAAGCTTGACCTAATGTCCTACTGTTCAATATGAGTGGATATGCTTTAATTTCTCAAATTTATTTTTACTCGCATTATGCAAAATACCAAAAATAAATGCTTGCATTTGTCATATAGAAATATCTAGTTAAAGTCATGAGTTAAATTCAAGATTTATTTGAAGGGCCATGTAAATATACAAATTGGAGAAAGGACTAATTCTTTTATAGTTTCTCTTTATTCCCAGATTAGTTTGTAAAAAAGCAAAAATGAACTGAAAATAAAATCTAAATTTTATTAGTAATGTGACTTTTAGTCACTGATTAACATGTCAGATGACCTTAGGTGGGGCAGCAGGGTGTTCTAGGAAGCATAATCTTTTATAAAAAATTGTTTTCAAGAAAGTATATATTTTTTGTAATCCATGTAAATTTTGAGAATTTTGTGCATGTGTAATTTTGTTCCTTCATTTGTGCTTCAGTGTTTCTGCCCATTTTTAACATACTTTTAAATCTAGCATTTTGCTATTAGTCTTAGGATTTTCAAAATATTGGGGGAGGGGCGTAAGAGTGATTTTATCCTTGAGTCATATCTTGTTCCATCACATGCAAACACCTGTCCTGAAATTGAATTATTCTTTGGGGTAATCAAAAAGCCTCCCTCCATTCAGCATCTTACGTTTTCTGTTGTTTATTGAGTTATGTTGTACCATACTTCAGATGCGACAGCCATTTAATAATGTTGAAGACTTAGCTCTGCAGGGGCTAAAAGGGTCCCAGCAGGCTTGTTAACTTCTACTGTAAAACGTTATGAGAAATATTTTTTCCTCTGTGAAACTTCTGGGCTTTCTCTTAATTTATTTTAAGAACATGAGAATCCATAGCTAGGTATGAAATCAAGCCTGCTGAATTTTTTGGCTTCCTCTTTCTTAATCTTTAACCCATTTATTTCCCACTACATTTTTTACTAAAGAGACTGTGGCAAAGCAAGCAATTACTTTTTCAAAGACCTCATATTCAAGATGTATTTCTTTGGTTTATAATAAACGACATAAATTATATTCAGGAAATAGATGACTAAGCTCCTAGATTTTAATTTCTTTTTATTTAAAATTTTATGTGCTCCATGTGACCAGATAGATACAAAATTGTAAAAAGAGCCACTAGTATCAAGTAACTTAACAGTTGAACAATGTTAGGTACATCAGCATAACTTCTCTGAACTTTATTTCCTCATCAATAAGATGAAAGTAATATCAACCTACCTTATAACGTTTTAATATGGTATGTAGTTTAATACTGTTGGCAAACTAAAAGATGCTATATAATTTCTCAGTCCAGTTTTAAAACCATCAATAAAAATGGAGAATAAGGCAACCGTATTTATAGATAACAAACCAACAGGTTACTTATAGTTTTCAGACATTAAAGTCCAGATGTCCATTAGTGGTGTGTGGTTTTTGAATATTTGTTTTAATCACGCAGTTGGCAAAGATATGGCTTGAGTTTACTTGGAAAGAGATAAATCTAATTGAACATGTTTTCCTTGTTCCTGTACTTGCATTGTCAAATGTCTTAGGAAACTGAGCATATTATCCAGCGAAGTCAGTCAATGTGGTGAGCCAATTTCAATTATTTAGTGCTCTTTCTCCTTCCTTACCACAGACATATCACCACTATTAATTTTTATATATTTCTTTTTTTTTTTTTTTTTTTTTTTTTTTTGAGACGGAGTCTCGCTGTGCTCCCAGGCTGGAGTGCAGTGGCGTGATCTCGGCTCACTGCAAGCTCAGCCTCCCGGGTTCACGCCATTCTCCCGCCTCAGCCTCCCAAGTAGCTGAGACTACAGGCGCCCGCCACCACGCCCGGCTAGTTTTTTGTATTTTTAGTAGAGACGGGGTTTCACCATGTTAGCCAGGATAGTCTCGATCTTCTGACCTCATGATCCACCCGCCTCGGCCTCCCAAAGTGCTGGGATTACAGGCTTGAGCCACCGCGCCCGGCCATTTTTATATATTTCAATAGATGTGTGTGTATGTTTCACATTACTAACCCAATGCTTTTATTTGACTATTATATTTCCAAGACACAGAGATATTCTAAATGTGAATTTGTGAAGTCAAGAGAATTTTTGTAAGAAAGAAATGAATTCCAGTTGGAAAACTTGTGTAACAAATATTGGAAAGTGAACATATTTAACAAATTTGGAAAATTGGAAAATATATACATATAAGTATACATAGGAAATAAAACAGGTAGATAATCATTTTACATAAAAAGTAAAGTAGCTATATGAAGTTTTTCTGTTTGTTTTTGGCTAAAAACAGAATATTTTTAAAAATGAGGACAGTTACTAAGCATTAATAGGAATAGCTGGTGTTTTTCTGGGGAAAAATAGTGATAAGCCCTAAAAGATTTGTAATGCTGACCAAGAAAGATGAGAAACAAAGGAGAAAGGAATATTTAAGCCAGAATCCAATGCAGTGTATAGAAAGAACTTTGACAAGATGGAATTATGGATTTATGCTTTGCTTCAGCTGTTATAAGAGTTTTTTCAGATGATAGAAAATATTTTTTTAAAAGATGTATTTTTTTAATGACGACCCAATACTTTTGGTATGAGAGTCAGCTGAGGCTTGAGTGGAGTGGCAGATGAGTTAGAGATAAGGAAAAACAGATTGTGTTATAGCTGATGTTATTATTTTTACTTATGCATTTGAAACATTTGGTAGAATAATTCCAAAGTGTAACTAAAAGAGAATACTTCCAAGATGGGTGGAAAATGGTATCCCATTTGTGTCTCTTCTGCATTAAAATTCATATTTTAGAAAACGTTCTTGAGAAAGTAAAGTGTCAGACTATGGGAAAGACGGTGCTGAAAGTGCTGTTTCTTGCCCAAAGACTAAAAGACAAAAGTCAAAAAACCCACACCAAACCACAACTGGATTATTGGTAATACTATAATGATAGGGATCAAGAAGGATGAGGAAAGAAAGGGATATATGTTTGTAGATTAGGAAAAATTATGGACATTTCTATTTCAGCAAATCTGGCAAATGCCAGAGAAGATATATTTTCTCCAAAATTTAGAGAATGAGACAAGATTAAATACATTTTTAAGTGAATAGAAGACCATATGAATTTAATCATTTGGAAATGGCAAGAACTAGTGTGGGTGAATCGGGGTAGAAAAATAACTATGCTTGGGAATAACTTCTCTATTGGCAATGCTTTTTTTAAAAAACTAGGATAAAATAGAGAAGTGATTATCTTAATGGAGTGAAGATAAGAAAAAAAGGATAAAATTAACAGTCATATGTAGATGTATAAGAAGTGAAAAGTTGTGGAGTCTTCCATTAAACATGAAATATTTTGTATGCTCTACCTTTAGTCCATGAAAAACAAGAGAGAGAATATTGGCTTGTTTCCATCATAGGAAAAATACATTAGCTCTTCTTTGTAATGCTGCTATATGTAGAGTTAAATTCATCATGAAGTGGAGTGGTTTTAGATTTTCCTCATGTGATTCTTTTCACATGAATTCATTTTTCTATAGTATGGAGGTATGTTTATCAAACTGCTGGTGACAGTATGTTGGTGGTCCATGAAACCAATGTTTTAACTTACCATCATGATTTTTTAGAAAGTAGATTAGAATAGAATGGAGCAGAAAATGTATGAGCTTATCACATGTAGTAATAGCAAGTACTGTTCAACTTCTGTTTCAGTTATGTACACTTAAAGAAATGTATGTGTGTCTATGTGCTGAGTTGCTGTGTAAAATGTATTTATAACTTTTGGTTGCAGTCAAGTTTGAAAAACACTAATCTAGCAACAGCAGCATCACTATTGAACAAGTCTGTAGAAGGAAAGAAATTATATTTGAACGATGTTAACAAGATACAGAGTAAAATTGAAATGTTTCTACAAATAGTGTACTTTTACTTATTCCAGGCAGGTCTATACCTATGCTGCCTATTCATGAATATATGGTATTAATTAGCACATAGTAAACCCTTGATAAATTCAATTCAATTTAACAAATGTTTAGGTGGAACTGTTATCTTCCAAGACTTAAGTTCCATGTATACATACATATGTGTATACCAATATATATGTACATGCATATATACACACATACACACATCCTGGCTTAAAGAACCTTAAATGTTCTTTATTCCTGCTCTGTTTACAATACACATGTAATTCTCTAGCTCTAGGTCTTAGTCCTTAGTCCATATATGTGTGTATATATATATGGAACTATATATATGTGTATATATATTTTTTTTCCTTGAGACAGGGTCTTGGTCTGTTGCCCAGTCTGGAGTGCAGTGGCATGATCTCAGCTCACTGCAACTTCTACTTCCTGGGTTCTAGCTATTCTCATGCCTCAGCCTCCTGAGCAGCTGGGATTACAGGCGTGCACCATGATGCCTGGCTAATTTTTGTATTTTTTTAGTAGAGATGGGGTTTCACCATGTTGGTCAGGCTGGTCTTGAACTCCTGACCTCATGCAATCCACCCACCCCAGCCTCCCACAGTGCTGGGATTATAGGCATGAGCCACCACACCCGGCCTCCCTATTTGTATTTTAAATTTTCAGTCCAAGAAATGGACAAATGGCCACATTTAAACTAACATTGAAATTTTAGAAAATTCTGTAAGCAATCTCACACCTATTTAAAAGCTTTAGAATTCCTTGACTCATCCTTGGTTTAGTTCTCCACATCTAGATAAGTAACACAGACTAATATGATCTCTGCCTTGCTACCTCATGTGATTCTGTAGTATTATATTTTCTGTTTTATTTCAAGGCATATTTTACAGAGTGCTGGAAAACTTTGTTTTACCTGAATAAGAGAAAAGATTATATTGGAAGAGAGAAAGAAGGGAAGGAAGGAAGGAAGGGAGGGAGGGAGGGAGGGAGGGATAGAGGGAAGATAAAAGCAAGGAAGAGAGGAAGGAAATACAGGAAGGTTACAGGATTGCTACTCTTTAAGGGAAATCAGAAAGGGGCATATTGGCAAAAAGAAATGGCATACTTAAGGTCATCTTGAGTCTGGTTTAAATAAGAAATGAGAAGCAATAGTTAATGTCTCAGAATTTATGGAAAGGTGTCATGGGTCTGGGTTTAGATCCACTAGAACCACTAAGCATTGTTTTTTTGTTTTGTTTTGTTTGTTTGTTTGTTTTTGTTTTTGTTTTTTCATTTACCATGATGGAAAATCTAGTTTCAGGAAAACTAGTATGTTTTCAGGATTTTTTAAAAAATATTTTTAAAAGTAATTTTCAAGTCTGCAATCTGCAATTAGAAACATAGAAAGGCCAAGATGGGAAAATGAGCGCTCGAAACTAATGACAGTGTTTAGGGAGCTCGAGGCTATCCAACTCCTATAATAAACTGATAGTACAAAATATCAGTGTACTTTTTAAGTAATCATAAGGAGAATTTCTAAGAAAATACAGAATCGGGTATATAAAAAAGGCTACCGAAGAATGATGATGTGAATGATATCAATCACTACATCTTATAAATCCTATGGTGAAAAATTAAACGTATTAATTTCCTTTGTTAGTTATTTGACTATCTGAATGTGGCTATGTTCTACATAGATTTATATACTCTGGATGGAGCACATGATACTTACAGAAAAAGAGGTAGTTCATGAAAACTTCCTGAGGAGAAATTAGAATCTAAATACTTGAGAATTTGTTCCAGCATAAGAGCAAATGCCTACCATGATGTTATGGTAGTGGAAAATGCTTAATAGTATTTATCTTCTTGATGAGATAGATGAACCAAAGTATATTTCTAAACAGTTAAGAAACATGTAAAGACTTGATAAAAATTAAATTATTATTGACCGTATATTTTTCAATTTTATTATTTTAAAAGATAATTAAGAGAAAAGACCGAAAGTCAAAGTCAGAGTGATTGTGAATTTGAGCATTCCATATGATGGCAATTGAAAGGAAGGAATAAAGGGAGGGAGGGAAGGTGGGAGCGAAGGAAGGAAGGAAGGAAGGAAGGAAGGAAGGAAGGAAGGAGAAAAGGAGGGAGGGAGGGACAACAAAAGCTACATGTTATTCTTAGAACTATAGTTTTAATCAAAGTAAATTATTTTGGTGATAGCATCTAGTTGACAGAAATATTTAGAATTAATGTTTTCTAAATTCCTTTCAGTAGTTCATAAACGTAAAACATGCTGTGAATTTTAGGTGGAGTCTGTCCCAGTGGTTGTATGGTTCATAACAGATTCTGAGCCACATGAAGTTCAGTGACTACATCCAAAATGCTACTTGACTTAGCCTAGCAGGAAAATTTCTATTAAACTTATTTTCGCTTTTATGTAATTAAGAAATAAATATTTCTCAGATCTCAGAACTGTAATAATAAAAGAGATACACCATATTGATTTGCTTATGGAGGTTAAGTGTAACTACTTTATTTTCATATAAATTAGAGGGTGTCCAAATCATAGCTTTGATAGTCAGGTTAAACATTGCCTCCGAAGATAAAGTGATTTCTCATTTTCTAGTATTTTATATCAATATTTACACTGACTGCTTTAAAATTAACCAGATCTTCAAAAGTGTCCAACCACTTGGTCTGGAAAAGACTACTCATTGTTTTTCAATGGCTAATTCACAGTGAACTCACCTAATGCTATATTGCTGCATTCAACAGGAATTACTTGAGAAGAAGTTGAATTGTTGAACTTTTATACACACATATATATTCATATATATGCACACATATTTATTTAGAGTCTATAACCACATATATTTATTCATATGTATACATGCAAATGAAATATGAACATAGGAATATATATAAATATTTTCAACCATTCTTGAAGATGTAGTATTGATTTTATTAACCTAATTTTTACTTTATAAATCTTAATTTTACTTCTAATTTTCTTTCACATTCTCTCTTACACATAAGGTTAAATATATAAAATTGTTTTGATAAATACCTTTTAAATTTGTGAATTATTGAAAGATTTTCCTCTTTCTGTTTACCATGGTACCACCATGCTATGTTTTATTTTTATATGGGTGAGAACATTTTAACCACTAAAGTACCCATTTATAATACACTAAATTTACTTATTTGTTAGAATGATGTGGTTTGAAGTATTTTTACCAAATTTAACTGAAATAGAATTATACACACATAGTATTATCAAGAGACTTGCTTAACTAGTTACGTTAGATCTATGGCCAAAATTGGGTATATTTTTTGGTCACTTCTGGACCAGTGTGAATCGTGGTGTTAATCTGTCTATCATTTTACCTCCCACCAACCCACTCCCACCCTGTACACACATTCTCCTTTAGACATCTGTTTTCATGACAAGCTTTATCACCATATGGACTTGACTTAGTGCCTTTACAACATAATATGTAAAGTCCTCTTTCCATTTGCAAAAGTTAGCTAGGTTTACCTCCTAAAGTCACACTGTCACAGTCTAAAATCATGTTGTCACAGTGGTGATGGTGACTGTGGTGGTTGCAGTGTAGGAGTGCAAGGCAAAGAGAGCAACAGGAGTAACAGCCAAGGGAGAATCAATTATCAATGAAAAGGCCATCTCTAGTTCTCCATCATTAATTGGAGAAATCTTGGTCACAAATGGCAATTTGGAAACCAAAATATGGAATGTTTCCTATAATAATATTTAAAGCCTCCAAAAGTTATGTCATAAAAATTATCTAGTTATTTGGTACTTCCCCCTTTTTAAATAGGGGTCTAATATTCCAGTTAGTGGATGATGTTGAAAGTTGTTTTTAGTTTATATTTGGGTAATGACCAAAATAAGGTGTGATTATACCAAAGACATACAGTTATGTAATAAATGAATCTGGATTATGGGAAAAATTAATCTGCTATACATTAAATACATAATATGGATTTATTACAACACAGAAGAAAAAAGTGAGGTATAATTTAAAAAATGGAAACAGTATATACTTACATTACTCCAAATATTAAATTTAGATATTATTAATAAAATCTTATCTTGTTTATAATAGCAATAAATTATTGGACGGTGTGATTATCATTAATGGTTCTCTTATATTATTAGCCTATACTTTACCAGTGTTTTCTAATAACTCTATTTTAGTTACTAGACTATGATTCCTAAAATTTATCACTTACAAATGGAATATAGAAACATCTTTCTGCTAAAAACTTGTTGGGGAGGTGTTCACCTTTGCTTGGCATTATTTTATATCATAATTATTAATTATTCAAAGATTCATATTACTATGCATTAACGTGTGTCAGTCTGGTTGTTCATATTCACAATACTGTATATGTAATACAACTTTCCATTTCTCCAAGTAGATTTTGAAATTTTGTCAGTAACATAATCAAGAACCTGTATAACAATGTTTTAGCATTCTTCATGAATCAAATCAGAAAAAAAGGTAGTTTTTTTCACCATAAGGAACCTTCTTGCATTTGTTCATCCAGAAATTTCTGAAGTTTGAAAGTTTTATATATAGCCACAAATGAAATCTATATAATTGAATAACTAAAGGCAAACAATGGGGTCCATTATTATGTTTTGTCATATTTATTTGCATACTTTCTACTGCAGAATTTCAGTGATTCATTAAGGTCTTTGCATTCTAGTGTGAAATGATAGACTTGAATACAGTGAAGGTTTCCAGTAGCAAGGCCTCAGATGCCCAGAAGTCTAAGAAACTTATAGTGGGCCTCCTCAGGCCGGGCGCGGTGGCTCAAGCCTGTAATCCCAGCACTTTGGGAGGCCGAGGCGGGTGGATCACGAGGTCAGGAGATCGAGACTATCCTGGCTAACATGGTGAAACCCCGTCTCTACTAAAAATACAAAAAACTAGCCGGGCGTGGTGGCGGGCGCCTGTAGTCTCAGCTACTTGGGAGGCTGAGGCGGGAGAATGGCGTGAACCCGGGGGGCGGAGCTTGCAGTGAGCCGAGATCACGCCACTGCACTCCAGCCTGGGAGACACAGCGAGACTCCGTCTCAAAAAAAAAAAAAAAAAAAAAAAAAAAAAAAAAAAAAAAAAAAGAAACTTATAGTGGGCCTCCTCATAGTGAAAACAATATTTCAAAAGGTTATACAATAGGTGGTGTTGGCTAACTACAGCCTAAAATAACCCTAAGTTTGGTTGGGATAAAAGCATGCTTCACGATTATATGGGAATCATAAAATGATTTCATGACTTTTGTTTCTTTAATAAGAAATGGGAAAACAGGAAATTATTTTTGATTAGTATAGAAATAATGGTATCCCCAAATAGTGACCTCCAGTTGGAAATCATGAGAGCCGTCTTGTTCCACAGTAGAATTTTGAAGGCCTAGGTGAGTCACTGAAATTTTTGATTTGAAAGTATATGAATAAATATTGGAAAGATAGGTTTAACTCTAGTTCTAGACATTTCTAGGGTCATAATCATGATCTCAATTTAAAATTGTATGTAAGGTGAATTTCAGCATCAAAAGTTATCATTAATTTCCTTTTTGAAATCTCAGGTCTAATATTGTTATAAGTTTTAAGTGCAATTTTGTAAATATTGCTACATTTTACACACTGTACCTAGATATGAATGGCCAATCCACATATCCTCATATGTACAGAGTTAGAGATACCCCATTTTCAGCTTTTAGGAGCTGATGTTTTATTAGACTTGACATACTTATGACAAGAATATGTAGATGCATTCTTCACCTGATGATACCACTTTCCATGTGACTTCTTCACAGGTATGAAAAGAGAAACATGCTAAAATCCTTAAGGTGAAAGCCTTTCGTATTCTTTATTATTTTAGGTTGTTTAATTATTTCTTCACTGCTGATTTAATGAAAATCAAACTGAAATATATATCTTCCAGGGACATTATTAATTTTTAAATTTATTTTTAAAAGTAAATATAAAATGTACTTGGACTTGGATTTTATCATTCTTTTATTCAAGGAAATTCCCTTATTTTTCATGTAATTTAGGGAGAAACCGAAGACTCCTTTAGACTTGAGGGTAGTGTTGTACCTGGCCTGTGTAGGGATGAGTTCTGTGGAACACTGTGCTTTACAGCAGTACCGGAAAGAGAGCTGGGGCTGCAGGTTTCTCCACAGGCCTCCTGGGAGCAAGATGGCTGTGTGTCAGTGTTTGCACCTGCATGAACAGTGAAGGCTGCCTTAAACAATGCTGATCAACTCAATTCTATTCTTTACCTCCCCACCCCCTTCTCTTCAGGGGAATCTGGCTTTCCTGTCACTCAGGATAAAGATCCCCTGCAAGCAACACTGAGATCCAGAAAGTCACTGTAATCTCATCAAGAGTGTGAATCCCTAGCTGGGACTTTGAATTTATATAATCCAAAGGTAGCTAGCTGGTCAGGGTATTTAATCTCCCACATTGGTGTGCTGAGCCCCTGCACCATTTAAAAACAAGTCTTCTTACAGGGATAACCTCATTAGTTGACAGAATGAAAAAATACGTGTCCTCAAATTAGTATAAACTTAGTTAGACACCTATAGTTTTAACTCCACATTTTATCTATGAAAACATTGTTGCTTCACCCAGCTTGGCTGAAACAAACTCATGCTTCACCCAGCTTGGCTGAAACAAACTCAATCAGTCCTAAAGTACATTTCCATTGTTCCTGATGAAAAGTGGGCAGGAGATTAAATATACATCTGTTTTGGGTAGACTACAGGCCCCTAAAGAGTTTTGACACTTAAAATCCTGAAATACAACTGTTAGTTACAGAAACCTTACTACAAATTTCTGGTGTGTGCCTTGATTATTTTCTAATTACTGCACCAGTAGTTTTCCTAATTTTTCTCACATATTTTATTTGGTGATTTCCCAACTAATCGTTTTTAGGCTTTTTGACCTCAAGGATCTTAACATAAGGAAGAAATAATTTTTAAAAGAGGCTTCCCTGCTTACCTTCTCACTTCTCCTGCAATAAACTGTCCATATTCTTACATCTGGGGATGCATACTGGTCTCAATGTATGCATAGTAATATCACGATGCACAGTAATATCACGTAAGTGTAGAAAACCTTTGCTCTGCTTTTCTCATGTTTGCATTGTTTAATTAATTTTTACTGCTAACAGGTATTGAGAAATGATTATCTTTTTCCCACAACAATGACCTTTGACCCTAAGTGGCATTTGATGAGCTTGCTTTTTCTAAATGTTGCAAATAAAATTGAATAACTGAAAGGGGCACAGGAGGAGCAAGAATTGGAAAAGAGATTTAAAAGTATATCTAAGACATAAGGACTTCATCTCATTTAAAAAATGTACTCCATATATTTTTGCTGTTTATCTTCGTAAACATATATGTTTATCAAGATACAAGATTACATAAGTATATATTTATAATCTTGTTTCCAGTTGGCATCTGAGAGTAAGTTGGCATCTCTGTGTCATACATATACACATAAATGTGAATATATATGAATATATATGCACATGTTTATTTTTCATATGTGAATCTGTAACCATAGATCTATAATTGCATGAATATGCTTGGATCTAACTTATCTCGTTAGAAATGACTACATTTATATAAGTGTGCATACTTATATAAAATTTATTCTTAGTTGGCATCAGCCAGTGAGTTAGCATCTGGTATAAACTTTTAAGTTTTCATTTATTGCTTTTGTGTGTGTATAAGGCATGAATATTAGAATGGGAATGTTCTTGTTACTTCATATAGCTTCCTAATAATGATTAAATTAATGTAATCAAAGCATATAATTATTAACTTTATTCAAAAGTTAACTTTAGAGAGTAGTGAAGAGGTTTTTCTTACCAACTAAATCAAATGATAGAGATTCAGGTATGCATACTGAGCTGGAAAGGAGAAAACCGATGAAACCATCAGGAGTAAGGCATAACATATTAATAAGATCAGTACAATTTCCATGGGAATAGTGAACTTTTTTGTTTTTGCTTTTAGGAAACTCTGCTCGGGTAGATTTGTTCTGTATACGTATATGCAAACTTGGAGTAGGTAGATAGTAATTTGTCAATGATTTGTTCTTAATACAGTCATTTTGAAATTTATTGTGTTTGTTGTTAGGACAGTCTTTTTAACACTTATTTTAGTACAGATAGTGAAAAGCAGGTTTGCTTTCCAAAATATTTTATTGATTTCTAATTGACATCCTAATCAATACTTTTATTACTAGATGACATAATTACAATAGGACAATGTCAACCAAATAACATGTGTGAGAAAGTAAATAAAAGCTAACCTCAATTATTAGAGGGTTTTTAGTAGAATTTTGTATTTATTTTCTGAAATCCAAAAGTCAAGTGCTATTAACAATGTTTTAAGATGCATTACAAGAAATGTGTGTATATGTATGTGTTCATGTGTTTTTGTTTACCTAGTAAATATATTGGCACTTACATTCAGCACATCAATTTATATACTTATTTATCCTTAGCAGCCATTTTACGATTTATACAGGCTTGTTGGGCTGGTCTAAGGAATAAAATCAACTTTCTTTTACAGGAGAATGTATTCTTAGCTTGTTGTTTCTTGCATATCTTCACTGTATATTCATGTGATTGTTTTATGTATACCATTAGAATACATTTTAAAGAAGGATATGGCATGAGGAATTATTGGATGTTAATGTACATAGAAAATTCAAACTTAAATACCATTTACCTCACAAGAAAACCTCGTAGTAACTATAAGCTTTTTGTTAGGAGGATTGTTTATACTTTGGTGCTAGCTTGATACTTCTTTGGAGAAACCATTTATAGGATGTTTACAATTCGATAGGGTGGTTATTCTTCATTGAATATCATTGGTTAGCTTTATATATATATTTGCTTTATATATATATTAATTTGTTGAAAATAGAAACTCACTTTGAAACAGTGATATGTTTTATCAGTATAGTTCTCATTTGACTATAAAATGTGTTTAGAATTTAATAATTGATAAGTATTGCAGGTAATATTGATATTTGTTATTATTCTGTCATTTAAGAAAATCTTCAGAATAAATTACTTAACTGAATTTTGAACATCAGCTTTACATAATTGGATATGTATGTATATATTGTGATTTTTGTACATAAAACAGTGACCTAAATTTCAGTTTCAGTTTTCGGTTGCATTTTTGTTAGGGTGATTAGAAGCACAGTAATTTAATCATAGTCATTTTAACTGCATAGAATGCTTACATGTCTCACTCATGTTTAAGACCATTTGCATAGCTGATTGTGTCTTTAGAAATACAAAAATACAAAATAAATAGCTATCATTAGAAATGACTAATGTAGAAAGCTAACTAGCAAAAGTGAATCCTTTCTTTTTTCATGATGTGATTGTGCCTTCTGTGTGCGTGTTATCGTGACAGTAAGATGATCCACTCAAAATGATGTAGGCATTCTGCAAGGCAGATAAAGATTTTAAGTACCTGTGCTGACTGGTCTTCCTAATATTGGTTAAGAGGTTGAACTTTCCCTTTATTCTGCTTCCTATGTGTGTTTCAGGCTACATTTCCTATATTTTTAAACCAATGTGTTTTAATCAGTATATTCAGCAAGTTAGCATTAAATTCAATATTCTAATTATTGTCATGTTATAAGATTGATCATTTCTTCTTTTTATTAAATGTTGAAATATACAAGTCATTATGTTGTATATTGGTAGCTAAAAATATTGTTGAAGTGTAAAGGAGAAAAATCTAATTTTATATTGGCATAGAAAGAAAGCCTAACTTGTTTTCTTGCTCTTTTTTTTATAGAGAACACCTGTTCCCAGCGCTGAAGCATTCCGATGGTTCTTTTAAAGCAGTAGTATATCTTATTTTCAAGGCATTTGGAAATGAAGGGCAAACTAATGTCTTGTTTTAAGAAACTGCTTAGTCCACCACTGAAGAAAATATCCAGAAATTATTTTCACTTTACATATAGGGGTTTCTTCAAAAAAAAAAAAAAAAAAAAAAAAAAAAGGAAAAGAAAAAAAGACATAAAAATAATGTGGGAGCTTGGAGAATTGGCCAGTCTGTTTACTTTCAATACCCTGATTCTTTCTTTGATGTAATTTAGCTATAGTAGTGAAGTTGTTGTCTATTTTGAAAGTGGCTGTAAAAAATAAGTTTGGGTGAACCCCTGCTGTAAAATCATGTATCTTTGCAAAGTACATATCTATACTTCATTTTCAAATATATGTGTTTCAGTACTGTAAACTGTACAGATAGCAGCTTGTATTTTGTGTGTTTAGACACAAGGAGACAATCATGTCTGAGCATCTATGGAGATTAACAGTTTGTACACAACAGTATGGTTCTGCAAGTTAAATCTGGAGCAATAAATTTTAGCTTTAACTATTTTTTGCCAGTGGTTTAGAAGCAGCAACAGCACTGGCACCATTTTGCCATGCATCTTTCCATAGAGACTTGATGCCAAGTGTTACAAGACTAAAAGATGATGATGCATCCACCAGTTACCTTCAGTTTTATTGTTATAAGAGGGGAAGATGTTATGAAAGTTTCAATTAATCTTTTGAGCACTATATTAGAGTAGTGGTTATGCACTTGCATTGCTTACAAACGAGCTGTACAGAAGGGTATACCTCCCAAATACTTAGTGTAGTTGACTTGTCCTGGGTTGCACTGTAAGGCGGAGTACTCAGAGTAGTTGGAAAATGCAGAATCAGTTGTATAATTTTTTTTTTTTAAAAAACAGTGTTTTTTAGGCTAAAGAATAAAGTATCATATCTTAGGAGGGGGAAATTTATAACTGACTTTTTTCCCCGGCCCAACATGGGCTGTATACGTTTTATTGTTTCTTAATTGTTTTCTTATTTTTTCTGTAGGAAAAAAATCTTAATAAAAACTACCCCAATGTTTTCATTTCATGTATGATATTAAATGGGTAGTTTTAACACTTGAATATGTTGAAGGCTTCTTCCTTGAGGCAGGACTTGATATATTTTTAATTTACAAAGAATTAAACATATTCATAAAAGTGAGGCATTTTATCTCTTTTTATTTTCTTTTCTCATAGCCACCCAGTTGGACTAGTGGTCTTCCCCTAGTCCCTCAGTAAAATGCTCCATTGCTGCCATTTCCATTCTTGTCACTTGACGCTTTCATCCTGAGAAGGCAGGGCTGCAGTCTGTGGAATTTCATAAATGCAAGACATACTCCTCCCCCTACAATCTACACACAAAGGATCTGATGCTTCATAGAACCTGTGCTACCTTTTCATGTAGGAGTTGGTTTTCTTATCACAGTCAGGGTTCTTAAGACCATCCCATCAGGACAAATATTTACATTTCATTTTATTTTTGTTTGTCTCAATTATAAAGACTATTTTCAGTTTCAGGAGTAGAACAGGGTTAAGCAAAAATATGTAGTGTATAAAAGTTGCCTACTGCAACTTTTTGTTCTTTGTCCACTAGCCAGTTGATTTAACCCACTACATCCATTAGTTTGCTGAAAAATGTTAGCAAAGTAAATCACGCGAAGAAAGATAATTTGAGAAGAGAATGGGTATGGTACAATGAAAGAGGCTGTAAAAATTAGGTAAGACTAGTAAGTGAATATTTTAAAAAATTTAGTTGTAGATTTGAATGGGATATGATAGGACAGAAAAGATTTTTTAAAAAGCAGAAAGAGTGTTTCATGGTGAAAGTACTGGGGGAGGGTGGACAAAGCATGCACACATGCCAATTTGAAAATCAAGTGTAACTTACCTCACGTAGAGTATGAATACATGGTCCACAGTTATGGTCAACAAGCATTTTCAAGAAAAACTCATGATGTGTTACACCCATCCATGTTTAGAGACGAGAATTAACTGATTACAAGCTAAAATGTGCTATATACTGTATTAATTTTGAGATAGCTTTCTACTTGATGTATATTTCTTTCAGGGTTTCAATCTAGTTAGAATTTCAGCTTCTGCTGTGGGACCAATGAGAGCTGTATGAGTTTTTTTTTTTTTTCTTTTTCCATTATTTTATTTTATTTTTATCTGTTTTTTTGTTTACCAATTTGCTAATTAATTACAAGTAAGTGAAAACTTACTTTCACACTTGAATAAGCTTGCCTTGCTCTTTGGAAAATGATGATTGTTATTAATGAAGTGAAACAAACTTCTAGTCAGGCTATATTAGGCATACAATAACATAAAGATCTCATAGCAGTATACTGAGAGTCTAAAATACATTCTAGTATTGCATGTCTTGGTGTTCTTTTGTTTGTTTGCTTTTTAAAAGAACTAATGAATCTGTATATTGTAAACTGTGGTGTTTTACATGTCAATTCATTTTTTAATGAAAGAAAATTTGTTGATTACTTAAATGAGAAAGTTTAGCGTTTCATTCATTCTCTTATGTTTTTTATTCTTGACATTGTTCTTTTATACCACCCACTTTTTAATGTTTTTGGTTAAACTCCATTTATATAACGTAGGGTGCATATAAAGTTCTCATTGGTGATGTTGAAGAAAGAGATGACTCTTCTGGCCTTTCTCTAGTTTTCTTTTTCATATGTCCATGTACTGAGAACTTGTAAAGCTTATCATTATAAACCTAAGGCAGTGATTTGAAGGTTTACATTTTTCATGATTTTAAAATACCAATGAAATGTAACTTTTAAAAATTCCTCGCTGTATGCTTTATATTCACTGTCAAGAAAATTCAGAATGTAGATTGTGTGGACAACTATACACAACTTAATAATTATATATCAGATAAACTGAATAAAAAACTTTGTAAGAGTGGTTTACGCACACAGGATCTTGTCCTCCCTAGGCGTGGAAAGAGAGATGCCATAATCTGCCAGCATTTGGGGAGAGCATGGTAAATACTTGAGGCATTGATACATAGTGCAGTGAGCCAATTTCCTTTTCAATTGTCACTCAGCACCGTAACATCACGAAGAACATCATTAATGCAAACCTCTCACTAGGCCTTCAGACCAAAGTGGCTTTCCGATGGACTCTGCCTGTCTGTCTACAAGTGGAGTCAGATTCAAAGTAGAAATGTTTCCATCTTTGGGAGAGAAAATAGGAAGTCTTCCCCCACTGTAGGAGTATGTAAAGATGTCTCCTGGTTGCTTAATTCCCAACACTCAATTTCCTTCTTCTAAACACATTTATAGGGAGCGAGGGATGGTGGGCTTATTATGACTTAATATTAAGCAATCACTAAAAGAAAGAAATGTTCTGTTCCTTTCAATCAGAAACCCTGATATGTAAGTCGTGCAATTAATGCTAAAGCATATAAAGTCTTTAAGCTGATAAGTATCTGTAATCAAATAATGAAAAAAGGAAAGCCATTAAATGAACACAGTATTCAGGGTCAAATATGTTCAGCAAAAAGCCGTAGTGGGTCTTTGATCATGGTTAGATTCACAGTGATATCAAACAGTTGGTTCTCATGTAACAGCTAAATGTTTCAGATTTTTTTTTATTAAATTTGGCATTTCACACTGAGATCTGTATTCCTAGTGAATAAAAGACAGCTACTATATTAGGAGGGATTCCATTTTCACAATTGCAAAACAGATATTTCAGGAACATGGGCCACAAAATGTACTCCTTTCACAGTGTTCTCCTCTTCTGAACTGTGCAGTTATCTATTAAATTTTCTAATAGATATTTGTGTAAGGTGTATGTATGCTTGTGCAATTATTTAAAAAGCGGTTTTGGAAAACAGTGTATTTATTAAAGAAAATTACTTATGGGGCATGTACAAAACTGTAAAAAAAAAAAAAAAAAAAAGTAAAAAAAAAATCACATTCAATTTGCCCAGTAAAGTTGTTTTTGTGAAATTTCTGTGTTGTTGAATAAAGGACTTTAGTATTCAAAATATCTCTATTTTTCCATGATAAATTTTCATTTGTGGGATTTTAAGCAATGAGCATATGATCATAAAAATTTAATTTTGTTTATGATAAAAAAGTTTATAATCCTACACTTGCCCTTATGTCAGTAGAATGAGTGCTTTGTATAAGTCTTTCATAAAATACTCCAGGGATTTTTCTTTTTGTTTCTCTTTATATATTTTTTTCTCATATACTGAAAGAAAAGAAAAAAGAACATGATTCCTTATCCTAGTTTCTAGAGAATATATTTTTGTTGAAAACTCAAAACGTGTAAATAGAGGAAGAACTGAATGCACCCAAACATTTCTCCTTCCTTCTGCATGATAAGTGTGCCGGGAGAAAACATGTCAGGCATTTTTTTTTTTTTTTTTAATACCGTGAATGCAGTCTTGGTGATGCTACTTGAAAGCATTAATGTACATGAAGAAATATGAAACACTGGAATTCTGTCTTCAGCCACTCTCAGCAATACTCTGAGATGAAATTTTTATTGTGTTACTTTTTTTATTATGGAATATTGTGATCCACACAGGTTAGTTGATAGTGAATGTGCTTAACACTTATTTCACTGCTTCTCAGTACAAGGTCCAGTTTTTTTGATGCCTTATAAACTACAAAAATACGTAGAACATGGTTTTATATCTTGGAAATATTTAATATGGTTTCAAACACAGAACTTCATACAATTGAAAGAGTTCATATCTATAGAATATAACACTGTATTAGAACATTTTTATACATTTATTAAACATTACCATGTGTTCTGTTAGTGTAATGTCAAAAATATAAAATATCAGGGCTAAGGCAACAGAATTGGAATATACATGGTGAGAAAAGATAGATACTTTTTATTATGCGGGTTCCTGAATACTCAGTAATTTTCAGGTAAGTCACTATGCTTCTGTATCATATTTGGTATAAGCAACAACATTATGACAAATAGATTTAAATGGATTTTCAAGGTAATACTTATTTTTTAATTTAAATCATCAAAGATACAAATACTTGGATGTTCGTATGTAATGATAAAACAATAATATTTCAAGAGAGTTTGAATAAACCAAAAAGACAAGTGGGGCAAGGAATATCTGTAACTTATTTAGATACTGAGTCTGATAATAATTTAATATGAACTTTGCACAAACATGTATTTTTTTCAAGTGTTTATTGGTGAAAGTTGTTTTTGTTTCTGTATTTTCTGCAGAAACTGTTTTCCATTTTTTTCCACTCTTGTCTTTTCTTCTTTCTTTTTCTTTTTTAACTTTTAAGTTCCAGGGTACGTGTGCAGGTTTGTTACATAAACTTGTGTCATGGGGGTTTGTTGTATAGACTATTTCATCAATCAGGTATTAAGCCTAGTACCCATTAGTTATTTTTCCTGATCCTCTCTCTCCTCCCACTCTCCACCCTCTGAAAGGTCCCAGTGTGTGTTGTTCCCCTCTATGTGTCCAAGTATTCTCATCGTTTAGCTCCCACTCATAAATGAAAACGTGATATTTGGTTTTCTGTTCCTGTGTGTGTTAAGGATACTATGTCTTTTTTAGTGGAGAAGAAAATATTATTTGAAATAAACACAATGAGCACAAATTTAAGGTTATATTTGCATATGCTACATAAGTAGCATAGTTATACATAAAATTTTTGCTTATTTCAAAATTTTGTTTTTAATCTTTTATTCTAATAGCTTGTGATCTATCTTTGTGCTTTTTAAAATTCAGATTTTGGGGGCCAGTTTATAAGTCAATGTTTCTTAATTTCAATGTATTTATATAAAATGAAGTATCAACCAAATTATCTTTTTAGGTAGGTCTGTGCTTTATTTACAATATGTTACTTATGACAAAAAATCATTCTGGTTAACAGGTGTTATACTTTCACAAATTGGAAGCAATGTATGTATCTCTTTCCAAGAACACTACTCTAAAAACTATTCTTATGTCTAACATAAGTATAAAGTATTTTTAATACTGAACTGAGTTGCATTACTTCTTTAACAGTTAGATAGTAGGAGAGTATGTTTGCCTGGCTGGAGTTATGATCTTCTCTTTACAACTTTTCTGAAAGGTAATCTTCTATTTAAAATCTTACAGCTTCCAGAAAACTGCATAGTTGTAAGGGAAATTGGTAAAGAACATTTAAATGGTACTAGTTAACCGTTGATACTATCCTAAAACAAATGTAACTAAAAATCCTTATTCATTTTATCTTTTAACAACTTTTTCAAAAAGTTGTTTCCATGACTTACCTTATACTTTTATTTAAAACATTAATATTGAATTAATGTGCGTATGTGCATATATAGACATACACACAAATGTGTGTTTTCGTGTAGGTAGATCAATCTGTGTATATATGTGTGTGTTTTATTCAACAGAGTTTAGGCCATGCTCTAGAATAGCTGAGGGCTGGCCTAGGTTATTAAGAATCTCTAGGGGAAAGGATTCTGTCGCTATTGTACAGTTGAAATTAAATTAGATGATTCAACATTTTATGATGCTTGACCTATTCCTTGGGAATTAGAAAATTTGGTGAGGCCACATAAACTCTTTTGGGCTTGTTAGGTATGCTTTAATGAGTTGCCACTTTAGTTCACTGTATGCTATTTTTAGCCTCTTGAGGAATTTTGTTGAAAATTATGTGTATAATTTATTTCCCTAATACTTTCTTTATCTTCATATAATTTGAACATTTGGGGCATATTTATATTCTGTTGGGCTGTTTGTATAGTTGAACATTGAGTGCACATCCAACACTAACATATAACTTTATCTGGAGCATATATGCTTTGACTATACAGAAAAAGCCTTTATCTCAAAGGAATTTATGATATCTACAGAGCAGTACTGAGAAGAACATTAGGAACATTTTGTTGTGTTGGCAGACTACCAATTGACGTAATTTCTCATTTATTCAACAAATATTATCGTGTGTCTTCAATGTAGCAGCTACTGAGGATATCAAGATGAACAAAATATGATTCCCAACACTCTGCCATCACCATGGAACTCAACCAAATGGCCAAAACAAATATACAAATACATAATAACTGTGGAAAGCATTTGTTATGAAAAGAGCAGGCAACATGTGGAGGAGTGATAGAAAATAGTAGAGTGAAGCTCTTTGATTTGAACACTTTCCAACTGAGAGAAGGAGGTAAGACCTGAATACTCCTAGAAATAAAGACAAAGAGATTAGGAATGGCGGGGAAGAAGAGGATAAGTGCAAAGTGCTGAGAAATACTTAGTCCGAGCTGCTATCGTGTCTCATGGAGATTACTTTCATAGCTACCACAATATTCTCCTTCCATTTATTCTTATCTGTCTTCAACATATTCTCTATGCTTCAGCTTGAGTTAACCTTTTACAACAAACACAACACACACAGGTTTATGTGATTCCATGTTTATCATCAATGACTTCCCATTGTTATTAGAATAAAACCCAAAATGTGATCTATAAGGCCATTTGTGGTCTGGCTCTGCAATCTTATTGCATATCATGTCACTCCTTTCTCTCTAAGTTCCAGCCACTTGGACTTTCTTCCAGTCTCTGCAAGTCCTATTTATACATATAAATAAAAACTGGAGTTTCCCACATTTACAAGATGGGCTTTCCCTCCCACCTCAGAATATTCTGTTCACGGTGCTCTTTTTTGCCATCCAGGCTGGAGTGCAATGATGCAATATAGCTCACTGCACCGTCAACTCCTGGTCTCAAGCAATCCTTTTGCCTCAGCCTCCTGAGTAGCTGGGATTACAGACATGAGCTACCACCCCTGGCTACTCATGTTATTCTTAATACCTAGAATTCCCTTTCCTTTTCTCTCCTCCTGGATAATGCCTCTTCATTCTTCAGAACTTTTTAATTCCTTTTTAGAAGAAATCCCTTCCTAATTATTGTGACTGCCAAAACTCATCTAATTTTTTTATTTTTATTTTTGTTCACTTTTATTTATATTTATTTATTTATTTATTTATTTATTTATTTATTTTTTGTGACATAGAGTCTTGCTTTGTCACCTAGGCTGGAGTGCAGTGGCATGATCTAGGCTCATTGCAAGCTCCGCCTCCCGGGTTCACGCCCTTCTCCTGCCTCAGTCTCCGGAGTAGCTGGGACTACAGGCGCCAGTTACCATGCCTGGCTAAATCTTTTTTTTTTTTTTTTTTTTTGGTAGACACGGGGTTTCACTGTGTTAGCCAGGATGGTCTCAATCTCTTGACCTCATAATCCGCCCATGTTGGCCTCCCAAAGTGCTGGGATTACAGGCGTGAGCCACCATGCTCGGCCAAAACTTATTGTAGGCTCTCGAAGTACCTTATACCTCTTCAAAGCAATTATTGATGAATTATTTCATTCAATAAATATTTACCATGTGCTCTCCATTTATCTAGGCAACTCATAGTTTCCTTTCTAGTGGAAGAAAAGATGTTATTAAGTAGTAAGTAAATATACATGCACACATATAAATGCATATATGCGTATATAAAAATATATATACATACAAATGTCACATGGTAATATGTGCTATGAATGCAATTTAGGAGGGGACATGAGATTGATTAGGAATATCTGTAAGCTGAGAAAGTAAGGAAGATAACTGGAATTTTAAAGGAGTAGTTAGGAAAAACCTAGCTGAGAAGATGACATTGGAAATAAGACACGAAAGAAGCACGGAAGTAAGCCACATGGATACCTTAGAAATAGCCTAACTGGCAAAGGGAATTAACAAATACGAAGACCTCGTGACAAGAATGGGTCTGGAATTTTCAGGGTCCGGAAAGAACCCATTGTGTCTGAAGTGCAGTGAGTAAGAGAATAGCAAAAAATATGGTTAAAAAAGAGACAAGATTCTGTAGTGCCATGTTAAACACTCTGACTTATACTCAGTGTGAGAAAGGAAATCTTTGGAGGGTTTGATTAGAAGAAGACATAATCTGATGTATATTATGAAAGGACAGCCTTGGCTACTGTGTTAAGAATAGGCTATCAAAGGTCAAGGGGAAAAGAGGGAGACCAGTTTGGGGAAGCTAATTCTGTAATCCAAGTGAAAGAAGATAGTGGAAATAGGGTGTTAGCAGTGGAAGTTGTAGAAAACAAAAAAGAGGTTGAGTTCAGCATATAATTTGAAATAAAGGCAACAGGATTTGTAGACAAATCAGGATTTACATATGTAAAGAAGAGAATAATCGATAATGACTTCAAGTTTTTGACACGGACAACTATAAAAACGCAGTTGCCATTTACTGAGATGGGGAAGACTAAATTTTGTTTATGGCCATACACAATTTAAACTGCTTCTAACACACTCAAGTGAGGATACCAAGTATACAACTGAATATATGGACTTAGAGTTAAAGGTACATTTATAAACTGGAGATATGGATGGTATTTAAAAATAATGAGCCTGGATGAGATTATTAAATAAGTGATTGTGGATACATACAAGGGAGAAAGGTCAAAGTCAGACCTGGGGCTCACCTACAACAATTGTACCTTCACCCTCCCTACTATAATCATCACATGGTTGCTGCCCATCTCCCCTGTTGAACAAAGTAGAGAATAAGTGGAAACTCAAGGAAAAGTTCTGCAAGTGAATTATTTCAGTTCCTCCTTTTCCTGGTAACACATATTCCTTTAACTATTAGTTACTCTAATCCCCAGGTGGTTAACTATTCATCCCCCTCAATTTATCCCTTTTCCACTGCATGTAAAAGCATGTAGTTGTTTATTTATGTTTATCCATACACATTCTGATGCAATAATTACATTGTACATGACAATATTTTTCTCTCTACGCATATATAAATACATGAGTTAAAAGTTTGATGCTGAGTGTAATTTGTGTATTTAAAAAATTAAGCACAATTCTACTAAAATTTGTGTAACACAATCTACCTGTCCTTATATTCTTTGTTGGCAATTGCCTTAAAGGAGATGAGATTATTATTGCTATTTAACATCTCTGGGCGCTGAAATGTTTGAACAGAAAAGTGGGTAGATGTTAAAAACTACAAATTGAGAATTGAGATGAATTTGGGTGTGCTCCCAATCACAATAAAGGCATAATATGATTTTCAGTTTCGCCTAAACTTTCCTTTACAAGGGAAGAAGTTGGTTCATGACTATTGAAATATTCGAATGCAGTGTTTTCACTAATTACTGTTCTTGTTCTTTTACCCTCTAGACTTTACAGAGTTTATCATAAACATTTTCACTAATAGCCAAAATGCATTCCAGGGGAAATGGTTAGTCCATAATTATTTCTTTATATTTTACATGGGAAGAGAAAGTATTTTGCGTCAGAATTTTCTTAGACTTAAGTTTCATTTTAAAACCTGCTATTGGACAGAATCTCTACATAGCACAAGATGTCAGTTGAATCCTTACCACTTGAGTTCTGAGGACTAAAGAGTGACTAGCTCCAAATCCCAAAGAACTGAATAGTAATTGCTGCAGCCCATTAAAATCCCAAGGACCTCAATATATCCAGAACAAGAAAAGAAGCAATGACTACAACAAAAACTGAAATGGTTGATTTCACAACTTGGTAGAAAATGTTAAGAATGTTACAAAAATATCAAGAATGAAAAAATTTGAGTTGTAAAATAACTTAGGAATAAAACTACAATCTACACTTTCTTTAGGAGCTTGGGCCACATTGTCACCATGGATGACTACAGAACTTCTGAGGCTTATCAACAGATCCCATAACTAACAAATACATAAATATCCACAGCAATATATCACTTGTATAAGTAAGGGTTAATTTACAAGCAGAATTATTAAATGCAATTCTCACACTGACATTATAACAAAATTGTGAACCTGAGAACATAGAGTACTTCTCAGTTTATGAAGTCTATCGTGGACCAAGTTCTTAAATAGCTAATTTAAAGGAAGCTGGCACACAATTTAAAGATGTAATTTGAGTCATAGTTGATGATATACTTTTACTTGTTTAGCCTTTTATGCAGCTTGTTTGCATTCCTTGAACAGATTTGCTGTTTCTATTCTAACTGCATTGTGTATGGCATGAGAAATGCTGATTAATTCTTGTGGGTAATCATCATACACGCTGCCAATGTTGTACATTTATATCTTTCATTTCATAATCTATGTATACATTCCTTATGTTATTAGTGGAAGTGGCATATAATAGGTAAATAAACCTGCTCTTGATTTAGATAAAAAATGACTGCTGATCCTTTCTATCTTTAAAAGAAATTTCATTCGATGGGGAAATCTGGTATAGCTGTTATTTGCTTGAAGTAGCTTTAAATAGAATTCTTTAATTGTCTCTACAGCTGCCACCCACAGTAAACTCTAAAATATCAATTGTAATTGAAAGATAAATTTGCATTTTTAATGACATTAAGTTAATATATCTTACTTTATGAACTCTAAGAAAGTAAAGCTGTTCAATGCTACTGGAGTGTCCCTTGAACAGACCTTTTGGATCATTTTCATACGTATATTGTAGATAAGTATTCCATCTACTTACTTTTAAATAGAGAAGTAACATATGACTTTCAGGTGAACCTAATTTAGTAGAGTACTTAAAGGTTTGTTTAGAGAATAGTGAGTGAGTAAATAGGTTTTTAAATGATGGGCTATAGTTTGAAAAGGCATTTCACTACAGGTCCTAAAGTATTTAAAAGGAAATAAAGTGCATCACTCATTACTTTGAGGTTTATAGTCAGATTACAATTTACATCAGAGTTATGTAGTGAAAGAATGAAAGAAAAAACAGATAATATAAAAAGCGAATTTTTCCTTATCTTTATAACCTTATTCCTAACTTTACCAGTCTTTTGTTGATGTGCTAAAATAGAACCACTAAATCAGATGGTTCGACTCCATATATCCAGCCTTCCTGTTGTCTAGAAGAGTAAATGGTTTCTATGAAAATGAAGCTGTTTAGAATATCTTATTTCATACTAAGTTATTCTGTTAAAAAGGTAGAAAGTGTAACTACTCACAATGGATGAAACAATAAAGGGGACTGCATCTCAGATGACTGAAATGTCCTGAGGAAAGACTAAAGTAAAACTCATGTTATTTTATCCTATTTTCTTTGTCTTTTCAGTACTCTCAGTTGGCTTTATTCTGAGGCTTTATATATGTCTTTTGTGGCCTTTAGCACTTTGACAGTTTATTTTCCATTGCTAGTGGTTTCTGTATAGGGAACAATTTTTGTTCCTGACAAGTTCAGAAAAAAATCTCAGAATTAATACTGAATGGATCCATTTGGCTGAATTGGATCATGTGCTCAACCCATAACTAGCTGCAAAGGAGGCTAAGCAAAGATTTGGTTTATCTTAGCCTATCCCTAAAATTGGGCCAGGGGGTACTGCCTCTTCCTATGACATTTACTGAGAATGAAAGAAAAGTAGTTCTCCAGGGAAAACCAGGGTTTGTTTATTAGAAACAGAAATAAAAATTGATAGTGGGCAGGAAAAAATGAATGAAATGAAGCAAAGAAGGAAGAAAGAACTAAAAGGGATAAACAGAAGAAAGAGAAAACAAAGGAAAGAGAAGGAAGAGAGACGGAGAGAGAGCAGGAGGGAAGAAAAGACAGAAGGAAGGAAAGAGAAATAATATGTGGCTCCTATATCACGTTATACTGAAGGGTTAATAGACAAGGACGCAGCAGGAGGGAGGAGGCAGAGAACTGAGATCTTAGCTGGAATTCTAATAGGATCATTAATTTCTGTATAATTGTATGATAACTCTATTTGGTTAACTTGAAAGATCTATTTTTATTAATTAGTCATGTATATGCATAAACACACACACACAACACACAGGCATACACAATACCATTATGTCTATGATTGAGTCTACATGAACACAACACTATTTCTGGGATGAAGAAAACAATTTATGATGAGTTTGGTAGCCTTTTCGGCAAAATTCTATCCATTATGATCACACTATTCCTTATAGAAATGTGTGCAAATGTTGATTGTATAGAAGATGAGCAGTAGGTTTATATATGAAAGGTTCTTTTTTTCAGAGAACTAAGACAAGATCAAACATCCTAAAATACAAATCAAATTTTAGCCACCAACTTTAACATGCATTTTACACAGATTTTTTAATTGTATTTGCTGCCTCATGATTGAACCTACACTTTGCTTGATTCGACCCAATGAGAATGATTGAAGCCAAAGGTTTACCAGTTTAAGCATACTTTAATATTGTTCATCTTTAACTCAACTACATTATGCTCATGAGAAAATTCTTATTTATTATTTCTGGGACAGCAAAATTATTTTCCTATTTTATGCTATTATTTTATCAGATAATTAATCTATATGTAACCCAATATGTAAATGGTTATACCAACATTGCTATGAAGACAAAGATGGCAAAATTGGAGGAAGTAAATCATGGCTGGTAGTGCTAGCTGGCTTAATATGCTTTTTTTTTTTTTTTTTTTTTTTTTTGTTGTTGTTGTTGTTGTTGTTGAAAAGGTCAAAGTCTAAATCCTGCACACATGAGTCTTGCTTCTACTTAGGCATATAAGCGGTTAGAGAGTATCACTACCAACTTTACAATGAAAAAAACCTAGACAAACAGCAAATTCATGACTTTTCTTGAGCCTATGGGAGTGCTGATGTCACATGACACCAACTGGCCCCAAGCCTAAGAAGAGGCATCTACAGAGAAGAGACATGTTGTGCCCCAACTTACCAAGAAAAGATGTACCTAAACATTGGCTCTAACTGAAAAGCGGAACAACGTGCAAGACCTGATTGGTGACTTCGGTAGAGAGATGGAGACGATGAGGAAAGCTCAAATAGGAATATTAGAAATGAAACACACAGTAACAGATTAAAAATGCCTTCAGTGACGCAGCCGAGGAAAGAAGAATCCATGACCATGAAGAAATGTCTCTAGAAATCCCCCAAACTGAAATAGGATGGGAAAAAAAGAGAAAATCCAGTATACAAAAGGTACTTTGAAGTAATGCCACATAATATTTGATGTGAAAGAATGGGTGTAGCAAATTCACATGCATAAAATGGAAAACTAAGTTTTTGAAAGACTTGGTTCTAATTTAAAAAGCAAATGTCAGAAGATCCTTAGAAAATAAAGACAACAATTTGTTTAGCAGTCCAGGTCCCTTTTACATAATGTTTGGTCATTCAGGCATATGTGGCTTGTTTGACTGACAGATGTCAGCTTCCACTGGGCATAAGGCAGCAAGGAAAGCATTTGACTTCATGCCACTCTACCATATGAAAAAATCCCTACCCTGAAGAGTTTTAACAGAGATGGCTGTAGTTCCACTGAGGTTGGTTTAAGTATCATTTCCTTGTCTTTTTTTATCTTACTCTCTATAGATGAACCTAATTAAAATGGCCTATTTAAGCAGTAAATAACACTTTTAAGTAAGTTGGCTTAAAGAAAAATAAGAACTTACTGACCTGTGTAACTGAAAAGTCCAGTAATCAGCAAGGCTAAGTCTGGGTGCTTAGGGGATATTGGCAGGTGTCTTTCCCTCTGTCCCTCATCTGTGCTTCACTCTTTTTAGTATCATTTTCAGGCAGAGTCTCACTCTCAGTGACAACATGGTCACCAGCAGTTCCAGTCATACTGTATTTCAGTTGCAACTCAGCAAAATGTTTCTGAGAGAGAGAGAGAGAGAGAGAGAGAGAGAGAAATCCTCATTTGGCTCATCATAAATTTTTTTACCTATCCCTGAATCACTGACCAAGGAGACAGAATGCAGTCTTCAAGCAGGACAGGTGAGGGGAATGTGCTCAGTCCCTCCCTCCCTGCAGGGCTACGCGTGTGAAACCAGCCCACCTGACCCAACAGGATTGGGAAGAGAGGAGGGCCAGTGTAAGGAGAAAAAGTGGAGAGTTGTTACCATAATAAGGAGGAATATACACAGGGCAGGGAAACATAGTTCACTGTCCACTACATGGGGAAATAGAAACTCATAATGTGCCTGGCACTTAAATTTCTTTAAAAAAAAAATTATTACCCCGTCTCTACTAAAAAATACAAAAAACTAGCCGGGCGAGATGGCGGGCGCCTGTAGTCCCAGTTACTTGGGAGGCTGAGGCAGGAGAATGGCGTAAACCCGGGAGGCGGAGCTTGCAGTGAGCTGAGATCCGGCCACTGCACTCCAGCCCGGGCGACAGAGCGAGACTCCGTCTCACAAAAAAAAAAAAAAAAAAAAAAAAAAAAAAAAAATTATTTATTTATTATTTTTTATTTTATTTGTTTTTTTTTTAATTTATTAAGTAGAGAAAGAGGAAGTAACTACACAGCAACTGGAGCCTATGATACTGTTGGAGCAATAAAGCAGTATTCTCAAGTGTTTTAATCCATACTTTAATTGTTGCCCAACATGTCAGTATTTAACATAGAAAAAAATAACTAAAGGAAGATGCTCACTTTATAAAGATACGGCTTATATTTGACTCTTGTGAACACATAAAGACTGTTCCCTCTTGCTCTCCAATTTAGAATGGAGAAAATAACTGTATAATCTAAGATAATTTGGCCTTTTATATTAATACAGACAAATAAATTATAAATGTATGAGTAAAAATAAAACACCTAAAATAGGTAATGCAAAGAAAGAATAATTTATTGAATTCTGAGTTAGGTTTCTCTTTATATTCAAACAGTTAAGAGACTTTTTTTTGGATTAAAATAGGCAGAACTTTGTTACAGATAAAATGAAAGGTTTGATCCAATGGACATTATCATGAAATCTAAGAAGTATAACATTTAAATATACCTGTAAGAAATTCATGGTTTCTTTTATTTGTGATAATGAAAGCTTTCAAACTAAATAAAACAGATTTTTTTTAAAAAAAGTTTAGACTTAATGGATCTATATTCATATTTACAATTTTCAAATTGTTAATTCTTGACTCATTAGTATAATACACATACAGGCACACATGCATACATTACATAAACACTGATTTTTAAAAAGAAGTGGCATCCTAAAATAAAGACTTTATGTTTATAGCATTGATAACATTAAAACATGTACATCTTAAAAGCCTAACTGATTAATTGACAGAAAGGATTCTTATAACATTTCATAGTGGATAGTTCAAATATAGCTACTGCTGTTTTTATTAGTCCATAATATTTAATTTAATACTCAATCACTTACTTGTACACCTCCTCTTTAGGATGAAAAGTCACCTAAGTGGGTCAACTACATTATTTATCCCAGAAAAGGTAACTTTTTAGAGTTCATATCACAAAATGCAAGTGTCACAAATTTAGGTAACTACATAAAATATGATTTTTCTCAAAATATTACTCTAAAGAAAGTGGACACCAAACAAGCATACATCTGAATAAGCCTCATCAATGTTAAAGGTTGATGATATCAGCATGACTTAATTTCAATTTATTTTGCTTTAAAAAAATAATTGATGTATTTATAAATTATGCATTTTGTAAAAAAAAAAAAAAAAGAATTTCAAGTAATGGAAAGTACTGAGGGTAAAAAAAAAAAAAAACTAAACTAAACTGAACAAACTTTAACAACTTTGAAAGAAGCCTATCCTGTTGAGATATCCTTTCCACCCCAACTTCAGCCCTGGAAATATTTTTTATCCAATGGCAAATAGTACTCCTTTAATTGTTACTTAATCGTATTTTGTCAGGCATCAACAGATCTGTGGTGACAGGATATTCATTTGCAAATGTGTTAACTTTTCATGTACAATCTGGTAACATCTCCTTAACTTAAATGAACTCTTGTCCAATCTCTTATTTTACCAGAGCACTGCTAATTGAAGTAAATGGAAAAGCCTCCTAACTGGGCCTTCACATTTCTCAAACAGGTCCAAAGCAAAGCAAAAAAAAAAAAAAAAAAAAAAAAAAAAAAAAAAAAAAAAAAAAAAAAGGGAGAGAGAGAGAGAGAGAGAGACTTATTGAGCTCCTTTACTTGCCATTGCTTAGTCAAACTTTTTAATATAACTATCTCATACACCCACACTAAACACTTGCATCAATACCTCACATTTTTGAAATGTTAAGCAACTTTCAAATGTTTGATTTATAACCCCCTTTTTTTTTAATTTCCCTGCCCTTGACCCCAAATTATGATACTGACAACAAATTTTGTTTATGTTAAATGCTAACTATAAATCTCACCAGTTTTCTCAGTAGGTTAAGACACGATTCCTCAGCCTGGGATTTAAGGTGCGAAACCAGTTCCAGAGCGTAGTTTCCAGCCTCATTTCCCATTTTTCTTCTATGGAAACTATGGCTGTGTTTACTTTTTCTGTTAGTATAAGTCCACCCAGTAGCAGATAATAGGACAGGATAAGAGATGCAAGAGATTTATTGCAGGAAGGAGCATAAAAGTTTGTGAGAAGCTTTCAGGACATAACGGATGTCTGACACCTGTGTAAGGAAACAGGTTACGATGGAAGGCTGGGTAGGATGAGTTTTGGATTATAACAAAGTTCCAAGAAAGAGCTGCCTCAGGCCGAGCGCCGTGGCTCACACCTGTAATCCCAGCACTTTGGGAGGCTGAGGCGGGCAGATCACGAGGTCAGGAGATCGAGACCATCCTAGCTAACACGGTGAAATTCCGTCTCTACTAAAAATACCAAAAAAATAGCCAACATGGTGGCGAGCACCTGTAGTCCCAGCTACTCTGGAGGCTGACGCAGGAGAATGGCGTGAACCCAGGAGGCGTAGCTTGCAGTGAGTGGAGATGGTAAGACTGCACTCCAGCCTGGGTAACAGAGTGAGACTCCATTTAAAGAAAATGTGGCACATATGCACCATGGAATACTATGCAGCCATAAAAAAGGATGAGTTTGCGTCCTTTGTAGGGACATGGATGCAGCTGGAAACCATCATTCTCACCAAACTATCGCAAGAACAGAAAACCAAATACCGCATGTTCTCACTCATAGGTGGGAACTGAAAAATGAGATCACTTGGACACAGGAAGGGGAACATCACACACTGGGTCCTATTGTGGGGAGGGGGGAGAAGGGAGAGACAGCATTAGGAGATATACCTAATGTAAATGACGAGTTAATGGGTTTAGCACACCAACATGGCACATGTATACATATGTAACAAACCTGTATGTTGTGCACATGTACCCTAGAACTTAAAGTATAATAAATAAATAAATAAATAAATAAATAAATAAATAAATATTTTTAAAAGAAAGAAAGAAAGAGCTGCCTCAGCTGATCCACAAGATAGCTCATTGCCTGGGGTCCTTTGTCAGGATGTTAAATCTGGAGAATATTAAGTCTAGAGAAAGTGCCCCCAAGTCAATGAATTCTTTCTTACTCCGTCTTATTTTCTGGCCCTTATGATTAGGCATTTTCTAAATGCAAACCCAAGGCTACTTTGCAGACCCTCGATGGTACATGCCAGCTAATTCTTGCAAAGTACATTGAGAAATGCTGTAGGATTCCACTGCATGTTCTGAGGGATCAGGGTATTGTGCAGAGCCAACATCCTCAGGGTCATGTCCCCATCCCATATTTCAAAATTCCAGATTTTTCAAACCAGGACCCTGAGTCTAGCATAAGAGAACTGCCCTTGCCAAGCATTCTAAGGTCTCTGGATCTCATTGACTTTATCGGATCTTTGGTATACTACTTAACTATGCTTTTCTTCCATTCCAAGAGAAAAAGGCTTTTAGTAGGCTATCAAGAGTTTGGCTTTCACACTTATTAACTACTTGCTAGTGGCCCTCAGTTTCTTACCCTCTGCAAGGAATCAGTATCAATACAATTTAATATTAACTAGCCAACTTGATTATCTTTCAAATGCTTGAACCATTATACCTGCAAGGTAGATCATCACCCAGTGAAATCTTCAGCAATTGGGCCTTGTGTCAAGGACTCTTCATGATTCACCTTTCACTGAAAATGAGTGGTTAGTGGGCCACAGCCAAATTCCCATGTATCATGTCTTTTCCACATCACTCTCATCTCTCTACTACTTCATTAGTGGAGCCCACAGAAAACCAAATGCCAAAAAAGAACGGGACAGATGAGAGATTTGGGGAGGAAATAAGCAGCCAGAGTGTGAGGGTAGGCTTTACATATGATATAAGTTTGTTAGCTCTGAGAGGAGAAAGAGAAGAAAGTGGATTGGTTAGGAAGAGTCTCAAACTGTAGCACAGCCCAATAAAGATTTGGTTAGGCTGATGAGGAGCCTTCTAGGGACAAAATCCATGTTGGAGAAGTCCCATACATTGTCTTGCCATGGTCAGTATTGAATGGGAACAATCATTCAATAGAAAGTGCTTGAGGCCATCGGTCAGTGATGTTCCCTATAGCAGGAAATCTAAGCAGCACAGTTTGTTTTGTTTTGTTTTGTTGTGTTTTGAGATGGAGTCTCACTCTGTTGCCCAGGCTGTAGTGCAGTGGCTTGATCCTGGCTCACCGCAGCCTCTACCTCCCACATTCAAACAATTCTCCCTGCCTCAGCCTCCCAAGTACCTGGGATTACAGGCACCCACCACCACACCCGGCTAATTTTTTTTTTTTTTTTTTCCTGAGACGGAGTCTTGTTCTGTCGCCCAGGCTGGAGTGCAGTGGCGGTATCTAGGTTCACTGCAAGCTCCGCCTCTTGGGTTCGTGTCATTCTCCTGCCTCAGCCTCCCGAGTAGCTGGAACTACAGGTGCCCGCCATCACATCCAGCTAAATTTTTTTTTTTGTATTTTTAGTAGAGACGGGGTTTTGCCATGTTGGGCCAGACTGGTCTTGAACTCTTGGCCTCAGGTAATTCACCCACCTCAGTCTCCCAAAATGCTGAGATTACAAGCACGAGCCACCATGCCTGGCCTGAGCAGCACATTTTATTGTACACCTCTGTGACCATTTCTTTAGCACATCGATGATATAGTGATTGAGAACATAGATTTGGGAGTCAAATTGTGTGAGTACAAATACTGCTGAGCTACACCCTAATCGTGAAATTTCAGATGAATTTACATATGTGATGTACTTTTTCATATTTAAATTGATAATAATAGTTACATTCACAGAACCATTTTGAGAGATTAAAAAGTCATTCATGGTAAAGCTGTCATTATGATTTTGTCCACAGTTCAGCTATTCAACAAAAAAAAGTAACTTGTTTCCTTTTTTCATAACTGAACTCATTGTTTTCATGTTGATCTTTAATCCTAGCTAGTGTTAGAAATGAAATCTTAGGTAATTCTGTCTTCCTCAGTTAGCACAGTGATTTTGAGCCCTATTGTTGAGGCTCAGAAAATGATACCCCAAAACATGGTGCTTTGGCATGCTGAACTAAAGAGGCAGCCTTAAGGTCTCTCTCTGACTTTTCCCAGGCCCCCTGTCTCTCTGATGCTCTTACTCTCCTGAAGCACCAGGAGAGACTTTCTCTGGAATTTCCTTATCTGACTAGGTAAGTAACTTTCCTAAAGAAATGGAATTGCATTAAGACACTTCTTCTCTAATAATCTCATCAAAAGAAACAAACAAACAAACAAGCCAGGAAACAATAATCACTGGAGAGAAGATAACTAAAAGTCATCACTACACCCAGACAGATTTTCATCTATTCTTCTGAGAGCAGCTTCTTCAAGAGACTACCTGAGAAATTGTATCTGCATAAAAAGACCACCTTTGTTCCTGTGTAGTTCCACCTCTAGCTTTCCCTAACTTGTCAGTCTCATCCAGCTTCCCAAGAGTGTTATTTACAAAATAAAGTCTCTCTACATCTCTCCCAAATATAGAAATTTTGAAAGTCTCAACCATCTGGCCCCTCTTTAAATCCTATACTTTGTGTGTGGCTCAGTGTTAGTCTGCTTTAAATACATTTTTTATGCCTTTTTCTCCTCTGTATCTGCCCATTGTCAACTTGCTTTCAGCAAACCTCTAAAAGGTAGAAGGAAAGCATTACCTTGACCCTTTCACTATTTAGAATCAGACTTCTGTGGTTCAAATACTAACTCTGCTATTTCTAATTAAGGGACTTTGGGCAAATTACTTCTTTGTGACCTGGTTTTGTCATCACAAAATGGTGAAACTGTAGTGATGATTCCTTCAAAATCTGGTTATTACTCAAATAAAATTTGGTAAGAATAATGCCCGGCCTTATTAAGTTCTTGATCAAGGCTAGATCTTACTCTTCTTATTTTTAGGTTTAAATAGGACCCATCTTGGTTTAGGTATCTCAATCCTATCTAGGCATTTAATTATATCTTCCAAAGTTATGGTAGATTAGAATTAGGGGTTCTTTCCAGAAACCTACCAGTGTCTAAGCCCTTGCTTCCTCCTGCGTTATTTTTCATTTTACTTACTGGAATCCTTATGTAGTCTGTGTGGGGAGGTCTGGTTCTTTATTCCTTGTTTATGGAATAAACTTTATGCCTTTAATGGTTCAGGGCTTAGCTTCTTCCACTGCAAAATCCTTGTGTTTTGAGATTTGAAGGCTTTGGGTTTTGAAAATAAAGAGGGTTTTCTTTGCATATTGTGAGATCTCTCCCCTAATGTAATAGGGAGAATGGGAAAGGGGACAAAAAGTAAAATAAAATATATGCAGGAGACAAATCTTAGTTAATATCTCAAAATATTATTCCTCTACAATGTTTCTATTTAGGCTCTTCTCTGTTCCTGAAGTTCCCTTTGGCACCAAGAGGAGTTCTAAGTTGCAATCCAGAAGCCTGCTTTTCTTGGAAGTACTCTTGAATCACTTCAATTCAAAGGGATTTTTTTCTTGTAACTGTATTATTGTGGTCCTTATCACACTCATTTAAAATAGCACAGTATATACTCTATTTCTTCCACTAGAATATATAGTCCTGGTGGGCTGAGAATAAACCTTATTCATTTTTGGAATATTCTCTTCTGTGCCTAACATAGGACCTGACACATAGAAGTACTTAAAAACGTTTATCATATTAATGAAACAAATTACAGGAAACTGGCTATAGCAGAGGCTTACAGTTCCATCTGAATCTTTGCCTACATTCTCTGGTATTCTGGAAAGGCCTTATCTATTACTGTGGATCACTGATATTGATGTAACTAGATACAACATATTAATCTTTATTTCAGTTTTAGAAATAATAAGCAGCCTATGTGCCAGCCATTTTGCCAGACTCCAGAGAGGCAAAATTTAATAAAGCCTTGCCATCAAAACTAGAGATTTTTTTAAATGAGCAATTTAAATGATGTATATGTCTAGCACAGAGCCTGACATATGATACTTGTGATAACTTTGTTGGAGAAGGAATGAATACAGAACTCTGATGGAGTTATGTGGGGAAGCCTAGAGCCTTTTGTTTGTTCCATGGAAGTCTTGAAGCAGGTTGTAACTAAGGTGAGTCTTGGAGGATGGATAGAAGTTGGGAAAGGAAAGAAAAAGTAGAAGGGCAGGCTTGGCAGCATAAGCAAGAACAGAATGGTACCAAACAACACAATCACGCATTTTATGTAAAAAAAAAAATCAGACTTGTTTATATGTTAGCCAAAATACATTTTCTTTGCAACGTAGCCTCATGGTTTACAGTGCAAGCTCTAAAACCAGACACCATCGGTTCATACCTCAGTTCGACCGCTAACTTACTCTACAATCTTAATTAAGTATTTTAACCTCTCTGTGTCTAGGCACTTCATCTGCAAAGTTGGAAATAATGTCAACTTCTTAAAGCTATTTTGAAGTTCAAACAAGACAATGCATTTAAAATAGTCAAAATATGTCTAACAAAAAGTGCTCAGTTAATTTTAGCTTATGAAGATAAATATTGTGTGTGTGTGTGTGTGTGTTTCAGAAGATGTATTTTCCATTTAACATCATTGAAATTCTCATTTTCCATCTGGAGATTCTCAGGAGGGAGATAGTAAGAAGGAAAACTGAGTAGAATCACTTGAGGTTCTTTAAAAACCACGCATCCATTTGGCTCTCTTCCTGTACACCTCAAATTCAGAAGTAATGTCACTGCTATAGTGAGTCATTGTTAGTGAAAGAGAGTGTAGTGTGTCATTTATGCAGGGGCATTGGCATAGAAGATGGCTTTGAATTAATTTTATGGATATTCTAGATACAGAATATATACAATTCAGTTCTAGATTAAAATAGCTCAAATATTTGACCTCAGGTTTCTTCATATTTTAAAAGTTTTGTTGCAAGAACTATGAAAATCACCAAGGAGGCATATCTAGTGCCCTGAGCATACTGTGGCTTCAATGATTTCTACTTAAGTACTCCAGAGTTAATTCATTCCTTTGCTTTTTTTCTGATTAAACAAGGGTATTTCTCAAACATTTCTCTGCAATTACTCTAGAGAAAATAGAAATAAATAAATAGAAATAAAGAATACAATGATTTGACTCAAAAATCATACTTTTTAGAGTTAAGGCAAAGACATTCCACAGCGATAAGTATTATTTTAAGCAATAATAAATTTTGGCCTAACTTTCATCTTTTTTGTTGGAGGTAGTTGGGAAGTGGTGTGGTATATGGTATACAAGTGTGGAATGTGTTACAATTTTTTTCTCAGCTCAAACCCATTAATTCAATATTCAAAACCTGTTCATTTTTCATCTAGGTACATTAGTTATATTTACAAAGACTTTCATCTAGTTAAAAATGATTAATCACTAAGATTTTATTTCCACATGCTTGATTTCTAACTTATACCAAAATTTTGATCAAAACAAGTCTCATCTATTTAGTCAAAAAATTTTAATATTCATTAAGCACCCACTATGTGTCTAACACTTTAAAGTAACTTTGTAAAGTAGAATGACTCTTGAAACTATTAATATGATTTAGATAATACAAATATGATATGCTCCTCTATATTTTATTTTTCAAACCATATAACTCAAGAAAAATATGATTGAAAAAACTGAGATAACTGGATATTATGATGTTGTAGTTTAACTGATATGTAGTTAATTCATAAACAATAGCGTTTATTTATCTTTCCCTGTAATTACAATACAATATAACGACCCAACAATACAATTTAGATATGGCATCTTGATGTGCTAAAAATTGCCATCTTTAAGCTACTTTTTCAGTCACTCCCCTTAGATTATAAATTTATATATAATAGTGATATATGTGTGTGTGTGTGTGTGTGTGTGTGTGTGTGTGTGTATATTTTTTTTTTCTTTTTTCTTTCAAGACATAGTTTCACTCTTGTTGCCCAGCCTGGAGTGCAATGGCACAATCTCAGCTCACTGCAACCAGATTCTCCTGCCTCAGCCTCCCGAGTAGCTGGGATTAGAGGTGTGCACCACCATGCCCACCTAATTTTTGCATTTTGGGTAGAGACTGGGTTTCACCATGTTGGCTAGGCTGGTCTTGAACTCCTGACCTCAGGTGATCCACCTGCTTTGGCCTCGCAAAGTGCTGAGCCATCACACCCTGCCAATGATATCCTAAATTTGCACAATATTTTACAATCCTCAAAACGTAAAATTTTTCGAAAGTTTCCTTTCAACCTCATGTAAATCAAATAAAAATAGGCTCCATCAGAAATAGTAATAATTCAGGATTTGAACAATTAATGTGTGCCAGGCACTGTGTTAATATGCATTAACTATGTATGATTTAAAGTGTCTTAACTCTTCTAATTATCATAAGAAACCTGTGAAGGAAGAACAAGCACCATGTCCATTTTACAAAAGAAGAAACTAAGACTAAAACACAATTAATGTATCTGCTATGTGGTAGAGCAAGAATTGACATAAATGTATGTCTGATATCGACGCCTACATTCTTGAGCACTGTGTTACACTGCTTCACATAATTTTTCCTTTCTAACTTCCATGAAGTCATGTATTTTTTCATAGACAATACCTGGCTGGGATATTTTGACACCTAATGATTAGAAGCTTAATCGACAATTTGATTTATTTGAGTATAGTTTCATATACCCAGAATGTTAAAATGATAATCAGTTTAGCAAAGAATTAATTTGTACATGTACAGTTAATGAGAGACATCTCTAACTAATTGTTAGGAATTCACTAGTCTGGATTTGAATAGTGTGGGTCCCCAACCATTTCTTCTCTTCTTTTGGCCTTATTTTGTTGTTTTCCTGAAGAGCCTTCATTGTCCTTGCAGATCCTGCTGGGTGAGCCGGCTGTCATTTCCTGGACAATCTTTCCAAGCTGGCAGACATGCTATTCCAAGGCTCTCACAGTTGTTATGAGTTTTGTGGGCGATTTACAGATTCCTTCTGCAGATATCTCATTTTCCTCCTGATACTACTGACTGCTTTCCTGGCAGTAAATCCTTATTATCTCACTTTATTTCTCCATTTTCTCCTTCCTTTCTAGTCATGCTGCTGCTGCTTTTCTCTACCTGTCACTAAAACTCACTTCTCTTTATCCCTGTGCTGTTGGTATTCTTATTTAGACATCACTTTTGTTATGTCTACTTGTTTATTTGTGTTTGCATGCAGGCCTTCCTAATTTTTTTTCCAGCTGTCCTCCACAAACATCACCTTTTTGTTAGAAAAGACCACCTTCTGGGTAGCACCACCAGGAATACACTTCTCCCCCAGGAAATATGACAAAACCTTTTTCTCCAGTGCTTCCTGTTCTTTCCCTTTAAAGCATTTCTCTGCTGAAGCAGCTAAGTGGCTGCACAACGTAATCCTGTATAAAGCTGGCAGAAATGCTATTTCAGAGCATTTGTGCTTAACTCTTTATTGTCCATTTTTGTACAAGTTTCAAAGGCACATGAGTAATAATTCAATGAACTTCCATTCAACATATGCCTTTTAAGCAATTAGGATCTGTCAGTTCTTTTAAATTCTGTACTATATATTTTTTGTTGTTCCAGTGTGCTCTGGACTTCCCGAAAGCTAACTGGATGGACTACATTAATAGCCTGCATGCATTTCCCTCCGGCTTCTGGACTGTGTTCAGAATATGGGAAATACTGGCATGGAGGGAGGACACTGAAGCAGGAGTATTTATTGCCCTAGTTACTTTCTCTACAGGGTTTACATCAGGTTGGTAGCATCCCTGTAGAAAAGGCCATACAGCTCTGGGGCCCCAGGAAGCCCTCTCCGTATAATTATCTTCTCTGTGTTCTGTACTTACTCTCTCCCCTTACCTTCAGTATGGCTTCCCTCTATGTTAGCTTCCCGATTCTGTCTTATTCCTTATTAGTTTCCCAAATTCCTGCTCACACTTTTTGGGAAAAGTCTCATTACTGAATACTTCTCAAATTACAGACTTTGATTGTGGCATCTGTCTCCTGAACTGACTATGCAGACTGGGTACACCATGAGGAATTAGATACAGTTGTTAACCTTTAAGGAACTTGAATGGCAGAAATGGAGTCAACTATGTAAACAGAAATGAATTGGAAATTATAGGAAGAGGTCACACAAAAGGCGATTGGTTCTATATAGGGAGAGGGCATCAGAGAGGACTTCTTGGAGTAATGCTTAAGTGATTCCAGGAAAGATGAACTGGTCATCAGTGGGTTGATAAAATAACTGAGCTGAGCATAAGGTGGAAGGGCCATTCTGGCATGAAAGACTAGAACTGATGAAGCAAGAAAGCATGAGACAATATCACATGTGTAGACAACTGCAAACTCATGATATCCAGAGCTTACAGTGGAGGAAGAAGCATATGAGTCCAAATATGTTTGCAGATATTGGGGAGTCTATATATCAAACTAAAGAATTTTGATCTTACTCTGTTTGCCATGGGGATGCCAGAAGATTGTACCCTTGTCTTTAGACAAATTACTCTGGTGACAGTGGGACTCATTTGAAGGAAAACAAGATTGAAACTCTTGTTCAAAGATCTTGAACAAAGACATGGGGAAGAGGTAAAGATGCTGACTAAACCAATGATGTTTTAAAGGGATGTTGAGAAGGTAGACCTGATAAAACCTGCCCACATACTGGAAATGGAGGTGAAAGAGAAAGAGAGCCCTAAGGCGATCCCCAGGTTACTGAAGGACACATTTTGAGGTAAAATGTGAAAAGACAATTCACTTTGGGTTTGAACTTTTTGCGGGACATTTACAAGTAGAAACAAGTTCAGAAAAAAACCCTGAACCAATGACATAGATTTGAGCACCAGCGTAAAGGATAGGTAGCTGCTGCTATGGAAATGGTTGAGATTGCTTAGGAAGGGTGTTTCACTTAATAATGACAAAGACAGTACAAGCAAAACTGAAGAAATTATTAAAAATAAAGTTATTTAATATACAGAGTATGCTAGGCATTTCAACAGTCACTTTCTTACATAAATTATTAGATCTTTACAATATCCCTAGGTTGCAGGTATCTTACATTCCTAATTTCACAGTTGAAGAAAGTCTGGCTTACAGAGTTAAGTTAAGGTTACAACACTAAAAACTAGTGAAACTGAGACCAGAAATTAAACCTTTTAACTTTTCCAGTACATCATGCTGCTTTCTTATTGTTTTATTTTAGCAGTCTTTATGAACATAGAACAAGGAAAAAGGAAAAATGAAGATAAAGAACTCTTGGGATCTACAAACAAATGGCTCCAGTGATAGAAGTGCCTGTCTATTGTCTATAATGTACCACTGTTTAAAATATCTTTTTGAGGAATACAGCCTTATTTATTTTACATACTTGGAAATTGTGTTCAAATTCCATTTATTTAATTTTGTACGCTTTCATTTCTTAACCTAAACTTATTTTATCATTTTTCTACTCATACTAGCAGTACAGCATTTTTTCACTAACATTTAATTATCTCACATATGTAGCACACTATAGACGAGCTAAAGGAACCAAAGCTCTAAAGACTGTCATATCCTTCTTTCAGAACTGCCACAAGTTTCACGTATAGTTCAGTATTACTTAGTGGTATAGATCTTGAAACCAAGTAGGAAAGAGAAAAGGGCATTTGTACCAGATTCCTGCTTTCCACAACTGTAGTAGTTTCCTGAATTGTAATCTAAGGCTATGAATTGGAAATGCCTTGGGAAGGAAAATGCACAGATAAGAGTCTTTAGATTAATGTTAATTCTATACATTACGCAACATGACCCATAAGCTGGAATATTCTTATTAATAGATGATGTCAATATATAATAATTTATGGCTAACTTTCACAGGAATCATCAGATAGATTCATGATTTACTAAAGAAAAAGGGTGGGTCAGAAAAGTCTTATACACACCCTATACCAACTGTAGAGTAACTTCCTGAAACCTTAACATTAGCTTTAAAGAAATAGATTGAATAAAAGTGGACCTATCACATAAGCCTGCTTCATTGTTCAGATAAGAAGAAATGAATCACACAGAATGCCTCCATAATCAAATTAGATGCAGATTTGTCAGATTTGATGAGAAGATAATAAGAAAGCTCTTTCCTGATTGCTTCTGTTTTTTTAGTGTAATAGAAAACAAAGTCATAATCTGAGCTGGGAGCGGTTGGAAGAAAAAAGAGGACAGGAAATATAGATGAGTAGAAGTTTAAGAGAACAGAAATGGGAGATGACTAGGGAAGCATAGTAGGCTAATCAGGCAGGGGTGACGGTTCACTTGAAGTTTGTGGTCACTGATTAAAAGTAAAACCTGTCAACATGGCTATGGATTTTTCTCCATTCATGTTCAGCAACAAAGGTGTAAACTAATGTAAATAGTGGATTAGATTTAAGTGGAAAGAACTGTGGAGAGATAGAAGGGGCAAGGGGGCTATTTTATGTAATATAATTATTAAAATGATATAAAATAGAATTTAAGCTAGTTAAAGGGAAAGAGAATGTGAGGAGATCGTGGACAATAAAAATGAGGATAGTTAATCCAGCAAATTGGTGGTGAATTCAAAGAATTACTGAAAGAGGGAGGCCCTAGGGAATTAGATAGATTAAAAAAAAATATTTTAAATTTTAAAACTACCAAACAAGAAATTATACCAGGAAGAAGTAGAAGAGTAGCAAATATTCTTCAGATTAAAAGTTTATCTGAAGATATAGTAACAAAAGCATATGAACATAGACCTAAGGGACAGTTTCTCCTCTTGCTAGACAGCTGGTAAACTAAAGTACACATTTGAACAATATTCTCTCAATTATCTGCTGAAAAAAGTTAGTTTGTTTCCTACATATAAATGCATGTACATTTTACAGATTTTAATTGATTTGTACCTGGTAAATCTATCACATAAAGAAGCACTAAGGCATGAAAGCATCTATTTAAATTGCTCTCATTTTTTGGAGAATTCTAGGTAAGAAGTTATTTTAGCTATGGACCTCATCAATATGACTGTCTTCATAATTTCTTGCAAGATTGCCCTATATTTTACTTATATTCCTAGGAAAAGGAGAATTCTGAGAATGCTGGTAGTATGAACTCTCAGGAAATTTACTAAGTCAGATTTTTTATTATTATTATATTTTAAGTTCTAAAGTTCTAAGTCAAAATTTTTTAAAAGGCTCTGATAAATTTTGTGAAAATAATTAAGACAGTTTATACCAATTAAACTGCTAGCAGTTTGTGTCTCTTCAATACATCCTCATCTCAATAATGACTTTTATTACTGAATTATTCACTAATTTTATAAAGATAATATTTTGTAGTTATTTTAATTGTCATTTGCCTGATTACTTGTATTATTAAAGTCTTTCCCATAATTTTAGTTTTTTAGTTTTTAGTTTGTTAGATAACTATTCATATAGTTACTCTTTTTTCCTTAACAGTTTTTAAAATTAACAATACTTTATATAAGCATAGAATTCTACAGTTGCTCTTTTGTTGTTGTTGTTATAATTTTCACAATCAGGTAACCTATGTAGAAACTTTCAGTAAACTAGAAAAAGTACCTTCTCTGAGCAGATGCAACCTTAGGGCTCAATAAGCCAAAGGAAACTTTAGAAAGAAAAATGTCATAGCTTCTCCTAATAGATGGCCCCAACTCCGGGTCTTATAATTTGGTCATTGAAGAACAGACTGAGCTTTAAGCCTACTTTTTTTCTTGTATGAGTGCCTTTGTACAACACAAAAGCTACCTATTTGTTTATGGTCACCTTGCTTGAAGAATCCTGAGGATTAAAAATTTTTAGTGTTTTATAACGCAAATTCAGAGAAGTATCTCGCTGTGACCAAACAGCTAGTAAGAAAGCTAAACATCAGTAAAGATCTTCCAACCCCAAGTCCCTTGATTTTTCTGTGAAGTTGACCACCTCCAATTATGGTTCATCAGATTGGGTCAAGCCTGTTACAAACAATCCACGATTTAATAGGCTGCACAGTTATGATACAAAAATAACAATAAGACTTTTACATTTCTTATTAAGATAGACTTCGCACTTTACCAATTTTGTTTTGCACAACAATTAGTTTGAGTAATAATCTTGTGGCCTACAATAATATTTGCCTATAACTGTCAAGTGTAAAACTTCTCAAAGAAGTGGAATATACCCAGAAGGCTGTAGTGCTCTCTCTCTCTTTTGTAATTGACAGATAAAATTGTATGTATTTGTTGTGTATAACATGATGTTTTGAAGTATACATACATTATGAAATGACTAAATCTAACTAATTAACATAGTTATTATTTTTGTGGCAAGAACATTTGTATCTTTTCTCTTAGCATATTTCAAGAAATATTACATTGTTACTAGTTATAGTCATAATGTTGTACAGTAGATTTTTTTTTGACTTCTCTTATCAAACTGACATTTTGTATCCTTTGGTCAACATCTCCCCAGTCTCCATCCCCCCAACCACCTCAGTCCCTGTTAACCACCTTTCTACTCTCTAATTCTATGGAGATCAACTTTATGAGAATCCACATCAGTGATATCATGGGGCATTTGTCTTTCTGCTTCTGGATTATTTTACTTAGTGTCTTCCAAGACCATCTATCTTGTCACAAATGACAGAATTTCCTTCTTTTTATGGCTGACTAGTAATCTATCTATCTATCTATCTATCTATCTATCTATCTATCTAATATCACATTTTCCATATTCATCCATTGGTTGATGGACACTTACATTGATTCTACATCTTGGCGATTGTGGTATAGCCACATCATGCTGCAGTAAACAAGGGAGTGCACATATCTCTTTGACATATTGATTTCATTTTCCTTGGACACGTACCCAGTAGAGGGATTCTTCGATCAGATGGTAATTATATAGAGATTTTTTTTTAAGTAATCTCCATACTGTTTACTATAATGACTAGATGTATTTATATTCCCACCAATAGTTTGCAAGGGTTTCCCTTTTTCCAGATCCTTACCAAAGCCTGTTATCTTTTATTTTTTTGATAATAACAGGTGTGAAGTGATATCCCATTGTGGTTTTAATTTATTTGCATTTTCCTGATCATTAGTGATGGTGAGCATTTTTTCATATACCTGTTGGCAATTTGTATGGCTTCTTTTGAGGATTGTCAATTCAAGTTCATTGCTTTTTTTTCTTCTTCTTCTTCTTTCTTTTTGGATGGGGTGTTTCTCTCTGTTGCCCCAGGTGGAGTGCAGTGGCACAATCTCCACTCACTGCAACCTCCATATCTGAGCCTCAAGCGATCCTCCCACTTCAGCCTCCCAAGTAGCTGGGATTACGCCTGGCTATTTTTGTATTTTTTTTTTTTTTTTCTGTAGAGAGGGTTTCACCATGTTGCCCAGGCTGGTCTCTAACTCCTGAACTCAGGCAATCCTCCTGCCTCAACCTCCCAAAGTCCTGGGATTACAGGGGTGAGCCACTATGCCTGGCTCTTGCCTGTTTTAAAATCAAGTTATTTATTTTCTTGCTACTGAGTTGTTTGAATTTCTTATGTATCTTGGATATTTACTCCAAAGATGTATATTTTGCAATGGTCTATCTTTTTACTAGGGTTTCAGTCTATTTCTTAACAGCTTGTAAACATATTAAGATATAATATTAATGTTTTTAGGCTTTTGGCAAATGTCTGCCCATTTTTTTAAATTTGATTTTACATTTTTTGAACCTGATTTTAGTTTATGTACAATTAGTCAAATGTTATAACAATTGTGCATATAATTATTCCTATTTTTGCATACGAGAAAGTAGAGATTCAGACAGGTTAAATAACCTGCAGTGGGTCTCACAAAGCAAAGATTTTGATGCTTATCTTTTAGGCCCACACAAAGTTTGGTGATAAGAAAATTTTAATATGATATATGTAAGAAGGGGATAAAGTGAAAGCATAATAAAGAAAGGCCAAGTTTGGGAAGTATAAGAACAATTACAGAAGGAGTTAAAGAAAATGAATCTATAGAACAAAGAACAGTGATGAGTTGACAATTACTCCAAGATTTCCTGTGTGGCTGGCTGCTGATATAGTGGCATTACCTAGTGTGACAAAGAAACCAGGCACAGAGTTCTGTCACTGTGAGATGATAAGCTGAATTGTCTTCTCCACATTTCATTTCTGTTAGTGACAGTACATACAGTTTGAAATGCCGTGTACAGAAAACTCTTGCCAAGTTGGATGGAGAGGCCAAGTTCACAGTTAGACAAGTAGATTTGGACAGGTTTTCTGTACACAGATGGAACCAAATGACATGCCCAGTGTTTGGTGTATGGCAAGAAGAGCAGGGCATCTATTAACTTCCAGAGAAAGCTGTATGGGAGCAATTTAAGAAGGAAGAGGAAAATCAGGGAAGGTATAGATCTTTGACTATAACAAAATATATAGGTTCCTATAGAACCTTTCATTCCATAAAATACAGAAAAATAACAGGGTATATATGAGAAAAGATCTGGGACCGACCACATGAAATTTTCATATTTTCATGAAACATTGAAAATTTATAATTGATGGACTAACACAAATCAATAATAATCTCAATGAAACTATGAACAGTTTTAAAAATGTGTTAAGCTCCTTATTCATAAAGGGCTACAAGAGTAAATACAGGATATTTTCTCATAAAAAAAATCAGTAATGGAAGGTTTATGGAAGGATTTCAACAAAAAGTTGAGACTGCTGAGTTATAGAGATAAAGAGAAAATGTATACCCAGTAGGCAGACTCCTGCAATACTGGTTTCATGATGGAGCACGTGGCCAGACTAAGCTAAGAGCTGGAGCATGGGGTGAATGAGCAGCGTGCGTAGTACTATACCACTCTGTCGCTTGCAAGCTGGACTCAGCTGTGTGAGAATTTAGAGGAATAATATAGTAAAATGCTAGGGGAAAAACTGTATGAACCAATGCAACTTCCATGTTATACTCACATGACTTCCTTATTTATACATCATGATTGAGGTAATTTGCTCATTGAACTAGAGTAAACTTTATTTCAGAATTCAACATCGGAGAATGTTCACTTTCTAATCCAAATTAGTCTTCCTACCCTGATACTCTTTTATATGCTATCTAATTTTTCTTCTTGGCATTTATAACAATTTTCATCTTTTTCCCACTCACACTAATTTGTATGAAGGCAGAAACTTTGTTTTGTTCACCACTATATCTAATTTATCTGTCATAGTGGCTGGCATGTAATAGGTATCAATAAATATTTGTGAATTGAATAAATACAAGCAGTTTATTGATTCAAAGATATTATAGGCAGTTTATTAATGATTTATTGATTTAAATATAAATGCTTCCTATGTACCAGTTCCTGTGTAAGCTGCTAAATATACAACAGTGATCATGTCATAGGCTCACTTTTTAAGAAGCTTGCTAGATTTAGTGGGATAGACAGATCAATAGGAAAGTATAATACTGTGAGTGTGATAAATGCTTAAATAAGGTAGGTCCAAGATGTTTTAAATTACATAAAAGGATGACAGGTATGGCTTTAGGGAAGGGTTAGGCTGGTAAAGAATAATTCGCAGAAGTGAGCTTTAATCCAAAATCTAGCAGATGATCAGGAGTGAGAAAAATAAAAGCAACATAAAGGTCAGAGGATTTTAAACAGTCAACATCATGTGCCAAACCTGGAACTGAGTGAATACCTGAAACATTTTGGAAAAGTAGGTGGCTCACGTAAGGATCATGTACAAACTAAGAGGATGTCAATTTCTGTTAAAGATAAATCATAAATTTTATTCCACTGCGGGGGTCCTGGTGAGGCAGCTTCCCATATAATAATTCAGGGATCTAGCCTTCCTTTGTCTTATATCTCTCTCCTTTTCTGGGTCCTTAAAGGTCTCCCTATTTAACTGGCAGATAGAAAAAGATACTATGGGAAAGACATACCCATTTCTCAACCATTCTGATGTATAAGTGACACGTATCATTCCTGCTTACATCCTACAGGTCAGAATTTTGTCATATGAGCACTCAAAATGGTAAGAAATGCTGGGAAATGAAGTCTTGCTAAGCGAACAGTTGAAAAATAAATGGATTTTAACAAACATTTAGTAGGCTAAGCTACACATACATAGAATTAGTAGAATTAAAAATGATAAGGTTGGAGGGTCAAACTATGACTAATTTATGAAGGACAGTTTACTCTAAGTTTAAACTTAACCCTGAAGAAAATAGTATCAGAGTACTGCTATTGAGTTGAGATGAGGCAATATCATATTTGGACGTTCAGTAGACAACTTTGCATGTACATGCTAAAATTAGATTGAATAGAGACAAGCTTAGAGCTGGGGGAATAATTCAGACTCTAGACAGTGGTGCTCTAGATGTAGACAGTGGTAGAGCAATCAGTTTCAGAATTGACAAAGAGGCATTATAAATAAGACTTTTCTAGGTGTGTGGGGACAATGGGGAAGAGGAGTTACTAGTTTCCAGTTTGAATCAATTGGACAGACAATGGTGATGGTATTTGTTGAGACAGGGAACAAATAGAGGTAGACTGAGGGGTTAAGTTATAGGTAATGCATTTAAGGATCGTTAAACTTTTTGATGGTTGTAGTAGTTTGCATTCCTCAATTTCTAGTCCTTGTGTTGAGTGCAATAAAGAGCTCAGTAAATTCATATTCATTACTAATCCAGGTGGAGTGATTCACTTATTCGTACTTGATTGGTTATTTAGAATAAAAATTTTGATGGAGTGGAAAGGAAAACTGTATTAGAGAGTATGTAGAAAAGGTTTACCAAAGAGAAGTTAAATACATATGATACAGAATTTTGGCTAAAACTTACCACTTTCATTTTATAGTTTTTTTTAAAATATCCAATATTTTAATACAGCTCATAATCATAGAAATGGAGCTTAGAAATATCTGTTATAGCTTTTTGGAGACCAGTTTGGATTCTTCCCTATAATATGTTTCCAGCATGTTTCATGCTTATATTAAGCACTGAATATACTATTCTCACAGATCTCTCGGAAAATTATTTCTTGATATTGAGTTCAACTAATGAAACAAAAAGACTCTATAAACTAGATCAATCACAAGTGAAAACATGTCTTCTTTTGAGAAATGTCTGTTCATGTCCTTTGCCACTTTTTAATGGGGTTGCTTGCTTTTTTTCTTGCAAACTTGTTCAAGTTCCTTGTAGATTCTGGATACTAGACCTTTGTCAGACAGATAGATTGCAAACATTTTCTCCCATTCTGTAGGTTGTCTGTTCAATCTGATGATGCAGCCATAAAAAGAAACAAGATCATATCCTTTCCAGGGACATGAATGGAACTGGAAGCCATTATCCTCAGCAAACTAACACAGAAACAGAAAACTAAACACTGCATGTACTCACTTGTAAGTGGGAGCTGAACAATGAGAACACATGGACACAGGGAGAGGAACAACTCACACTGGGGCCTGTCAGAGGATGGAAGGAGGGAGAGTATCAGGATAAATAGCTAATGTATGTGGAGCTTAATACCTAGGTGATGGGTTGACAGGTGCAGCAAACCACTATGGCACACATTTATTTACGTAACAAACCTTCATGTCCTGCACATATATCCAAGAACTTAAAATAAAATAAAATAAAAATGTCTATCAAGGTTAGGTTCACCCAACAGAAGTCATCTTGAAGACTGAACAGATATCTGGTAAATTCATGTGGGTAAATAGCCAATTTAGATGATGTTTACTTGCTGCTACCAATCTCATTTTATTTGGTACAAAGCTAGTCCAGAGTAGCTAGTTAATTAAACTTATTTTTTGACTGAATCATCCTGGTTAATGATACATATACTAAAGATCATTCCTAGAGAATTGATCCACTTTCTGTTTAACTTTGTCTGCCATACATTTGTGTGACGACTCATGGGCTCATTGACAGAGGTAAGAGAAAAAGAAATGATTAGAAATCTTGGTTAATAAACTCAATTGCATTAGTTGTCCATGGGTATTTGGTGAATCATTTGGCACTCGGCAACTTGCTTCCAGGTCTCATATTGGTTTACTTTCCTTCTCTTTAGCTCACACAGCTCTTTGTGAAGTTAATGAGGTAGTGTGTATGAAGCTCTCTGAACCAAAATGGGAAAGGGATTATCTAGCTACAAGGAGATATGATAGAGGGGCTGAGCATGATAAATGAGAGTTTGCTGTAAGGATCCTGACTGGATTCATCTTAATATTTTAACCAATATCAAACTCATTATTTTTATAGAATAAAAAATATAGGAGTAATGGGTTGTTCCACACTTTGTAAGCAACTCATTTCCTCCAGGATGTGTTTTAGAGGCAGACTGGAAAGATGATAAAAAATAAGAATTTTTTTCCTCCTTTTAAGAAAGAGAGCTGGACCATTTTCAGTCCTCGTTTGCAGCATAGATGCTGTTGTCTTGTTCATCCAGTAAAAATGGTGAAGCCCAAGCTGCAAAGCTAAATCATGGTTTTGTTTGGTGATAATTGTGATTGGATTTGTACCACTCACACCAAATCCTATATCCTGTTTTTGTGACTAAAGACACTAAAGTTCCTATCACTCTACCCCACTTACGTGATTATATTAATATTTATGTACAGCTTTATTTGATGAGGGTTTATTTTTATATAACATTAAAAGAAGAGCTGATTACATCATCATTTGCAAGACCAGATATCATTTGTGTGACTTACAGATGAAAAGAATAGTGTAATTGTTTTTCTCTGCTATATTTTAAGCACATGGGAAAAAATCTGAAATTGCACAATAACTTAGAGGCAAAGGGGAAAGGGCAGAAGAAGAGTTTATGCCCATTTCAAATGGCCTTATATTTGACAGTGATCCTCAGGAGATTTGTGTCAGAAATTTCAACTGCGTATGCTCTATAGAAGTTCAACATTCAGCAATGGGAACATGTTTTACAGTAATTTTTTAAGCTCTCCTGAGCTACACTCACTGACCCGAGTGCATTGCGGAAATGAATCATAATACACTGATTCTGCATATATTTCATCATTTTAAACAAATATTTAATAATTACACATTATGTGTAGAGGCTGGCATAGGCTGAGGAGATATATTTTCTCCCTGTCTTCACATGAATTATAGTCCAGTTGGTGAAGCAAATTATTGAAATAACATTAAATGTTAAATGAAAATACAAATTACTATATTCTAAAGACCGAATTATATGGTTTGGCTGTGTCTTCACCAAAATCTCATCTTGAATTTAGTCCCTACAATCCCCACGTGTTGTGGGACGGACCTGGTGGGAGGTAATTTAATCACGGGGGTGGTTACCCTCATACTGTTCTCATGATAGTGAGTGAGTTCTTATGAGATCTGATTGTTTTATAAATGGCTTTCCTCCCTTTGGCTTCACACTTAGCCATCCTGCTGTCCTGTGAAGAAGGATGTGTTTGCTTCCCCTTCTACCAGGATTGTAAGTTTCCTGAGACTTCCGCAGCCCTGCAGAACTGTGAGTCAGTTAAACCTCTTTCCTTTTTAAATTACCCAGTCTTGGTTATGTCTTTATTAGCAGCATGAGAACAGACTAATACACTGAATCTGTGTCAATGTATCACAAATAACTATCTTCTGTTCCATTCTGAGTGATAAGTAATGGCTGGTTTATATTGAGAAGGATCATGAAAGTAAATTTGGGTTCAGTAAGTAAATACCTTAATTAGCTTTTGATATCTGCCAATGGTGAGGCAGAGCTAGATAGAGACCTATCTATAATATTTTACCATGTCTGAAAATTAATTTATTTTATTAATTCAACAAATACTGAGCACTACATTTTATAATAGGTGCTTGTGAGTAAAACATACACCATAATTACTTTCATGAATTTGCCATCCTTTATTATATTTTGGATGTTTTTATTTAAAAATTTGACCTGCATTTGAATGTTGGTAAATGGTGCTCTCAAATCCAATTTAACATTTTTCAAAACCCCTTACCCCAAATACATACACACACAGAGAAAGAGAGAGAAAGAGAGAGAGGATGGAAATACTACAAAGGCAACTGGAGTAGAGATAGGCATGGATATCCAGAATTGTTTCTGGAGTAGAATAAGGAACATTGAAGTTCAACATTCAGCAATGGGAACATGTTTTACAGTAATTTTTAATTTTATATGGTTTGGCTTTGATAAAGAAATTTGATAAAGGAAATGACTTGATTGAAGGTGAAAAGGCAGAAAAATGTGAATAATGTACAGAGACCAATGAATTGAAGCCGAGAATTTATCTAAATAAATCTTGAAAGATATGATTGGAATATTAGTTATATTCTTGACATTAGAAGTCCTTGAATTCTAGGCCAACTAGTTATTTATTGCTTATCTTGTGCACTGTGAAGAAATATTGAAATTATTTGAGCAAAAGAGTGTTGTGGGCAAAGCCAGATTCTTTATCTTATCAGATCTTATAGAGGGAGTTGGAGTATCCTAAATGCTACAGATAAATATAATTCATTAACTGCTTATTATGAGACTTTGCATTTCAATGCTTTTGTCACATGCAGTTGTTAAGTTTTAGTAAACTAATTATTGCCTGGATATACATACATCTCTGTTGTAATGAACTATATTAAAAAATTAAGATTCACTATAGTGAAATACTGTTATTTCTATGAACCTTTTGATATCTGTTATAATTTAAGATTCATTTTCAAATGTACTATTTTTAATTTTTTGTGGGTATAGAAATGTTCTAATGTTTCTTGAAACCCTAGGATTGTGTATAGGTGCTTCATTCAGGAAAACTCCTAATATTCAGTTAGAATTTTATGACTCTTGACTGAAAGTGTCCATTGGAATCACTATATAAGAGTGTTTTCATTTATTGTAACAGCTTTATTTATTCTCAATAAATTCAATAACTTGTAACTTGTATTAAATACCTTTGAACTTATAACTTAAGTATCTCCTTTTGTCACTTAAGATATATTAGTGCTTCTTATTAAAATTTCATTTGAAAAAATATGGATTTTGTTGTTAAAAATATTTGGAAATCACTGGAGTTAAACATGTAATTCTAGACAGAGTTACTAGTCCTTTCTCTTTTACGTTTATCTATTTTATATATGTCTATTTTTCACTCAACACATGTTATCTGAAAAGCTACTTGCTGGCTATATATCTCCTATGTCTTAGTGATTTTCACACTCTTCCTTCTTCTCCTTTGTATCCCAGCAGGCTGAAAGCCTGAAAACTACTTTTCTAGTCTGCCTTGTCAGTTGGCTTCCTGTTAGGTTCCACCAGTGGGTTACACTAGTAGGGGTCTGAAGACCAACGAGGGGGCCGTGGTGGGTGGAACTTGCTTCTTCCCAGTCCCAGCTTCAGAAGATGCTTTCCACCATGGCAGCCCCAGCAGGGGCTCCAACTTCCTGCTTAGGCAATGCTGTTCTAACAGCAGAAATAGCAGCAGCACCTCCAGTGGGATTAGCACAAATGTATTTCTTTGGGTCTTTCCTGCTTAGCTGTGGTGCAGTTCCAACAGTGTCAGCATCAGTTGCACTGCCTCCACCAGCTCAAATAGTCAGTATAGGCTCTAGGCTTCAGCCCAGGTGTAGGAGCAGCTTCTTGAGCTCTGGGTAATCCACCTCATGTTGTTTCACTGGCTGGCTCCCACTTTCTTTTTTTAGCCCCTACAGCTCTTCTAAGTCATTTGTAATGAGTTCCTGACATTAAATTCCTCTCTCCTAGAAATATCTTGAGTGGCCTTTTCTTTTTGACTGGATATTGATTGCTTGACTAACCATATGTGAGTGTAAGACTGCTTTGGGGCTATCATGGTGAGTCAAGCTGACTGAAAACCTGACTTCATGAAACTACAGGATACGTTGAACTTACTACTATGTAATAATTTAAATGTTATTTGCAGATCCTTCTCCTCTATTTGAATATAAACTCTGCATGGGCATTGAATCTTATTAGCCTTTTATTTGCAGAGTCTGTCACATAGGCTAAAACTTAAAGAGGCCCAAGAAAATCTTTATATTAGAAGTAATGGTAAAAACCACAATTACTTTTGCACCAGCCTAATAATTGGATCCATGGAAAATGTAAAACAAAGTGATGGGTGTATTAGTTTGTTTTCATACTGCTAATAAAGATGTACCTGAGACTGCAATTATTTAAAAAAAAAAAAAAAAAAAAAAGAGGTTTAATGGACTCACAGTTCCACGTGGCTGGGGAGCCCTCACAATCATAGTGGAAGGTGAAAGGCATGTCTTACATGGCAGCAGGCAAAAGAGAGACCTTGTGCAGGGAAACTCCCCTTTATAAAACCATCAGATCTATCAGATCTCATGAGACTTAATCACTATCACGAGAATAACATAGGAAAGACCCACTCCATGATTCAATTATCTCCCACTGGGTTTCTCCCTCAAAATGTGGGAATTATGGGAGTTACAATTCAAGATGAGATTTGGGTGGGGACACAGCCAAATCATATTAATGGGATTGATGTCCTCAAGGAGCTTATGATTTCATAGGAGGAGACAACCCATTTACCTTATACTTCTCTTTCTTCTACACTTTCCTTCCTGTATTTGTGATCTACTTAGTCAAATACTGTGTTCTTATATATATCTCTTATGTATTTACTTAAAGGGCAAAGAAATGAACAGAAAAGTAGAAAGTAAAGTAATTCAGACAGAAATAAGTAACAATGCATTTTAAATTTCTATTAGGAAATTCTTATCTCATTGAAAGGGCACAGAACTTGTGGAGCAAAGCCTTTTTCTTCTAAGTTTGCACAAAATGTCAAGATTGAACCTTGGCTTTTTATATGAGCTCAGACTCTCTTGCTAGGCAATGTCTGAATGCTATGTTTTGAATTATCTCTAATCCTAGGTATGAGCAGAAGTGATTGAATATATGTTTCCCTTATTTGTTTGGATGGCAGAATTTGCATCAATGATGTTGACTGTAAAATAAAGATTTTATTATCTTTGACCACCAGGTTGGAGCATCTGTTCACAAAGGAAAAGTTCTTGGTTATCTTAGTGAGATGGACAGATTCATGAGATTTCAATAGTTGTTTCTCTTTGTGTTCAAACTATTATAGAAGTAATTGATATTTAATGAGGATAAGGATGTTATACAATATACTTCTTCAGGCATTCTGTGTCAGATATAATTGTAGTGACTCTGTCAGAGAAAGAAATACTAAAAAAGATTATGCAAATTCATTAACAAGGCATTTTTGGATATTAAGCAAAAATAGCATATTAAGGATATTGAGCAAAAATAGTATCTTTTTGTCATTATAAACACCTTATGCTTATACTCATTTTTATTACACATTTTATATTCACAGCTGCTGGTTATTTTATTATGTGTTTTGCTTGATTTGATCTTAGGCATCAATATCTTGATAAGAAGTCACCTTTAAAATGTATTCCTTTTTACTTTTCTTTATGTTTAGTAAAATTGTTTAGGAAGTTACTATTCTTCAGCCAGTATAAATGGAGATAGTTTAACATTACTATATAGGTGGGGTTTTATTCTTTTCCCTTTTTAAATTTTATATTAAATAAGAGTACTCATTTATATAATTCTATTATAATTCCCCTCACTAATGCTGAAGCTTATGGTCACTGCCGCACAAAGTCACACCTCTCTGGGAGATGCAGAAAACACATAGATGATTTTCACAAATCTCTAATTGAAGGGTTGAAAGAAGGGAGGATTTAGAGGAGAGGGGCTTCCAGACAGATTAAACTGCCTGGAATTTCACATGTGAGATCATGACTGTGTTATATGCCCAGTTGAAAATTGAGCTGAGTGGCTTGTTTTCTCCATTCTGGATGATAGAGAAAAAAGGAAACAAATCTAGTGGTATAATACTTTATAAACATTTACATTTTATTTATGGGTTTTGGTAATATTTTGAACAAAGTTAATGCATAGAATTCCCTATCTTTAACAAAGAACTCAAAGACAAGTTCGGTTTCTTGTGTGTTAAACTTTTAAAAATTTTAATAGTTCTGAAGTGCAGTTATAGATCACATAGAAATGTACCTATGAGATAGCATATTTAAAACAAAACAAGTGTGAAAGAGAAACTGACTTAAAGGGAGTTTTCTTATATTTTGTCTAGAAATTTTGTGCTAAGAGTAATATTCACAGTTTAGTAAGTTCAATTTCTTCAATTTTTTGAAAATCAGTAAATAAGTAGAAAAATTAGTATTCTAAAAAGTGCATATATTTTTTTCCTCAACAGTTATATTGCTATCACTATAAATAAAGATGGAGTAGATGAAGCTATTATTTAAAGGCAGCTTCTTAATGAACAGAGGGTTACTAGCCTTATACTTTTTGGTGCTGCCTTTTTGATGTTTCCAGCTTAAGGTCCCATATCACCAATTGTAAGCTGTGGCCTCACATACAATCCAGAGATGGCCCGACAAGCAGTCAGGGCATTTCAGAGGGTTGTCAGGTGGATTGTGCTGTGCTAAGTGAAGTGTGCAAGAAAGAAAAGAAGAAAAACAAAAAGCAGTTATATGCCAGTTCTTCCATCTTTGGTAGGGTGACAACCTCACAAGGCAACAGAGCTAAAGGTGACCAAACATGATCTTCTTGGGAGAGGGCTCTCTTCGTGCCACACCATGCAGGGATTTGAACCCAGCCTTGCTGCATGAAGGGCCAGATGCATGTGTGGGTCATAGACTACCTCCCTGTTCTCCCTTGATACTAATAATAATACTACCACTACCAGTAAGGATGAAGTACTTTTCCTAGTGTTTTGGGGTGCTGCATCTCTGTGCATTGAGCCAGAACAGCTTTCTCTGAACACTCACCTGCAAACAAAGAGGAAAACAAGGAGAATCCAGACTGATGCTGTGATCTCTGTACACTGCTCAGACCAACGCCTCTTTGCACTGTGCTCAGGCTACTGAAGAAAGAAAGATATTCATCAGTGAGGGTGGGTAACATGGAACTTTAATGAACTACTTTCTTGCCCACTTTTATCTCCAAATAGCTGTACAGATATAAGTACAAATAAAGACATGGTACAATTGCTTGATGGTGATAAAATTAATTTGTGCAGTTATCCAAAAAAAATCACTCATGCAATAATTTTAGTGTGAATAAATTATATGAAAAAGAGCCATGTGTAAATGTGTTCTCATCTAATATGGGGAAAATGACTTTGCTAACCACATATTATGAGTCCTTTTTCTCTGTTATTAAGATGACTCCTCCCCCCACCACATACACAAACACTGTTTGATTTGAGAACTCTCAGCTTTCTAAATTTCCTTTCTAATCTGATATCCCTTTCCATATAACATGTTATTAGACTTAAAATGTAAAACCTTTCTCCAAACTCTAAGTAGAAGTTAAAAATAACATTGCACTCCCCAAAGCTTTAAATCCCACCTTGTTTCTAATCAGCCTTCCAGAGTGACTGTACAAGGTTACACAGCGCTGACTGATTTATGAATATAATTTTTGTTTTAATTGAAACAGCAACATTTAGGTTCCACCTTAACAGTGCACCTTAAAAGATTATCTCGGTTATTTCACAGGCACCGAGCCGGCACTAATAGTCCAAGGCAGATATTGAAAAGCAGCACAGGGCCAGGCAGATCTATTAGAAATTCCCATCCACGCGCCTCATACATATTGATTTCTGACACCAAGCAGCAGTGAAAGCCCCCGTGGGAATAATATATTTAGCAGGGTTCGCTGCGAGGAGGTCACAGAGTGCATACAGATTAGCTTCAGAGGACCAAGGCACTAGTGTTGGAGCCAAATGCTAGATTTTATATCATTTTAATCTGAACTTTTATAATCCTTTTAGTTCTTCTTTCTCTGGATGGCAGAGAGAAGGCTCCTTCACATGTATCATGCATCTTTTTCTTTATTCCTCCTATAAATGTGCAAATGCCGTTGTAATGGGGAGGAATGTTCCTTCAGCATAAGCAGCAGAGCCCCAACCAGATTTGCTTTTATAAACGGTGGTCAATTCAGATGAAGACATCTTTATTTAAAGATTTCTTTCCATGGGGGAGGGAAAATCACAAATCCGCATCTCCAGTTTTAAGATAGAAGCATAAAATCCGCTCTTATTTAAGAACCATTCCTCCCCTTCCCCTCTCACTGACACTGGAGCTTAATTGAGCAGAAGTTGCATTTATACTGTTACGTCTATGAAAACAAAAATCTAAACATTTTTTTAATTACCTTTCTGATGGGTAGGGAATGCCTGCTCATTATGCAAAGAAGTGTTGTGACTGTATCAGATAAAGGTGTCAGATGAAAGCCAAACATGCATTTTGGAGACTGGAGAGATGCCAGCAGAGGGAAAGGGAAGGTTAGAGTGGACACACTTTGACAGAAGGGTGAAATACGTTCAGACAACAAAGGCAAATAGGAGGTTTCTCTCAACAGACACAAAGGCTTATTGTCTTCCTCCAGACTGCATTTAAATTTTAGATATTCTATAAAAAGTTCCCATGATTACTAATAATCAGAAAAAAAAACTACAACGGTGAAGTGGCTTTTAAACCTCACTTATTTTCTCTGGCATCCCAAACAAGAATAAAAGGCTGCAAAATAATAATTAAAACAAGAACAAAGTAGAGATAAGCAATCAAGATTTATTTTTGAAAATATAACAGTAATTATAATAAAGAAAAGGCAAATTTCAGTGTTTTTAATTTAATTTTTTAAAATTCCTATCAATAAAGATTCATTTTACCGATAAGGAATAATTAAAGCATCTAATTAAGACCTGAAATTTTCCCTGTCAGATTATCTAACTAAAATATGTCAAACATTCAAATTAGTTTCTCAGGCCTGTCTCCAATGATATATGTTAACTTTTATTTTATTTTCTAGTATGCTCAATCTGAGCCCAAGCCAATAAAAGAAAGCCACTAAGTTTGGAAAAGGAGAAAAAGAAGAAATAAAACCTCAAACTCAATTTTAAAAACTTGGGAAACTGTATGAAAATCTGCTTTTGGCAAATGCCCCTTGTCAGAAATGCTTGGCTATAGAGCTGCCTAAAAACTAGACTTAAGCATACACAGAGCTAGCCAAAATCATTTTACTTTCTATTTTGGTTTTTTTGTGGAATTGCAAGTATATTGAAAGTTAGAACAAACAATGGTTCTTCTTAGCAACTAGAGACATTTTAAGGTTAAGAAGTACCTGGATGCTGAATGATCCAAGAACCTCTTATGGTGATCACCGTATTCTGAAGAGATTGCACCAAAACATTCAGATTAAAGAAAGCAAGTGCAGAAAACCCAGAGGAAACTATATTAGAAACCATTATTTGATAATGAGGCAGTTAGCTCCTTGAGGAAACCAAAGAAATGGGACTCTATAGAAGTTAGAAGTTCCCGTCATTAGAAGAGTGTATGTATATGTGTGTGTTTACTCTCATGAACTTGGTTTATTTTGGTATAATTAATCATGTTTGCCGGTAGTAATGATAGGGTACATGATAGATGACCAGTTAAAGAAAAGTCAAAGGTTAGAGAGCTTGAACCAATAAATATACCAGGGATTAACTCACATGTTTGGTCAAATGTTTCATACTTTTCCTTAATATTCCTAGATGCCAGTGACCACTCCCTTATTTGGGAACTCAGCATGTGGTACCAACTCCTATAATAAATGACTATTAGAGCCAGGTGCAGTGGCCATGCCTGTTATTACAGCACTTTTGGAAGCCAAGGTGGAAGGATCACTTGAGGGCCTAGAGTTTGAGACCAGCCTGGACAACAGAGCAAGACCTCATCTGTACAAAAAGTATAAAAATATTAGCTGGGTATGGTGGTACATGCGTGTAGTTCTAGCTACTCAGGAGGCTGAGACTAGAGGATCACTAGAGTCCAAGAGTTTAAGGCTGTAGTCAAAGATAAACATGCGACTGCATTCCAGCATAGACCACAGAATGAGACCCTGTCTCAAAAAAACAAAACAAAAACCCAAAAGTAATAAATGACTATTAGGGCCTACACACCTCCCCACATCCTTTGGCTGAGCAAGTTGTCCTCTGGTTTGCAAAGGAGAGGTGGGCATCTTATATCTAGGAGGCTGGTGTAAGCCTGGAATAAGCAGTGACCCACTAAAGACTGGGTACAAATCTACCAGGAAAGCTAGAGAACTGTGTAGGAGAAAATCACTTTGTCACACACTGGGCAAAAAACCCTGCTCAACCTGTGGCAAGGAGACCTTGGACTATATTATCATCTACCTTTCCCAGTTGTCAGCACATTTCTTAATTTCCTTGTACATAGGTGTTAGTCAATAATATTGGTTGACTTGAATAAATTATATTAGATGGAAGTTATACCTGAAAGACAAAGAACAAAAAATAATTGGCAAAAAGCAAACAAAAGAAAGAAATAGCAAATCTTCGTCCAGCAGCTCTGTCATCCAGGTGCCCAGCACTCTGCTTGACTGCTTTGTTCTAAACTGACCATGAATCTGTGTCGAATAGACAGTCTGAGACTGATGAAGCTGTTCATTTTAGCTTGAAGGGGGTGGGGAGGGTAGTATTTTCCGTCTCAAAAACAAGCTCAGGAGAATACAGGGCAAGGTAAATACAAGTATTGATAGTTGATCAATCCTTTAATTTGACTGGAGTTCCAATGCCCAGTTATCAGTTAACAATTTACATTCAGTTTTTCACCTGGAGCCTGCACAACATATCTCTGTCGTATAATCCCATCCAGCACCAACTCTGCTAGCTCTCTGGCTTGATGAAAGTTTAAAAAAATTGAACATTATTATTATTATTATTATTATTTTCCACTTGCCACTAAGAGCTTGTTTTAGTAGATGAACTGCTTTGGGGGTAGGGGCAGGAGTTAACTGTTAAATTCCAAGAAACAACTAAAACAAAAGAATCACCTAAAATGACTAAAACTACAAACCTCTTCATGCATCCTCCCTCCACTAGATAAGTGAAACTTTCTCCTGTTTTAAAGCCATCACCGTGTTACATTTGTTTTTATCAGGTCAATGTTTCATAAATGTTGCTGATACTCTGCCAGCAGGGGAGGGATCCAGGACAGTAGCAGGGGCTGGGAAGCTGCTTGGTTTCCTACAAGTATTTAACCTCTGGTCAGACCAGAGGCTTCATCCTGCTGTCCATCATTTGTAGTGCCTGTTGGTGACTCAGAAACTGTCCTTGGGCTGAGCAACAGCAGAATGTGGGTCTATGGAAAGCATTTCTCATGCAAAGAACATTCAGAGTTTTTCTTCACTGAATATAGTACATACATAATCTTGGAAATCCTGAAGGAAGAGGCACCATCATTTTAATTATTTATATGAAATCTTCACTGAAGTCAAAGGAGGCTGGATGGTGGAAGTTTTTTGGATACTTCTTTGAAAATGTAATCTCGGATTCCTACACAGTTGAGAGCGTATAAAAACAAAAGAGGAATTAACTGATGAAATTATTCCTGAAATTAATTTGGACTTCCAGCTTTCCTAGCTTGGTTAAACATTTCCTTTATCTCCGTGAAGAGCTTAAAAATAATGGGCAATGTGTGTGAGGAAATAAAATGTGAAGGTATTATAAACCGAGAGCATAAACTATGTGTGTGTGGTCTACAATTCCAAATTCTGACAATGTCCACAGTGTAAGAGTAAGATTTGGAGAGAATATACAGATGCCTTTGTGAGCAGGAAACAGGGAAAAAGTCCCTTTTAGTTGGGGGCAAAAACATGCATTTACTTTCAGTAGAAGTAGACACACTTAAATCCCTGCTGAGCGCCAGGGAGGGGTTGGATGAGCTGTCTAGAAAGCATTTTCTCTCTCTTTATAATGTTAGAAATCCTCGGACTGCATTGTGCATTGCAATGCAAGGATTCTGCAGTGTAAGAGCACATCAGGGCATTGAGAAAGGCTTAATGTGTTCTCATTAGAGGAGGAAGGGGGGAAGGGGCGGGGGAGGTGCCTTGGGGGATGGAACTGAGCTGGACCACTCTGGGAAGCATTACAATTTTGTGCCTTCTCACTTCAACTCCCTCAATCCCCTAGCTTTACATAGCTCTTTCACAGACAGTTCAGTAAAATGCCTCCCAAGCCTCATGTAAAGAGAGCTGTGTTGTACATCGCTGCTTGCAGTTTAACAGTTTATTTGCTTGGGCCTTTTAAATTTTTTCTTCCTTCCTGAGCTGCTTCAAGGAACCTCCTTTTCAACTTCACTTCCAAACAGATGAAAATCAGAAAGGAAAAGAGGACAATCTGATCAATGAAAGAAAACCTAGATGCTTTTAGAGTTATTAAGCTCCACAGAACTGCCAGTGTGGAAAGCCTGACTGAAGCAGCAGAGGGGACTGGATAATTGAGATTTTTCATAGATGATTTGATAACTATAATTTACCAGACTCATTTACTTCATTCCCCCCCTTCCCAAGTTTGCTTGTTTTCTAGGGGAAACCAAAAATAGGCTTTCTTTTCCTTAGAAAAAATTTGATATGTGATTTATGGATTTTAACTTGTAAAGGAAGATGTCCTTTTGGAAAGAGGGCCCCTTAGCAGTGGTTTAACTTGCAATGAGTGAAACCATGCACGCCAAAGTCAAGGAACAAGCTGAGAATGAATTCCTTTAGATATGAAATTTTGAAAATAGTTGGTGACCCCTTGTGTTTATTCACTACTGTGTCTCCCAGACAGACCATTTGAATTTTGTGCTATAGACAGAGAGCTAGCTTACTCACGCTTATAACATGGGTTTCCAAAACTAGACTAATAACGACAGAGAAATGTAAAGTTCACTCCAAGCCTTTTCTTCCTTCAGTTTTGAAAACTTACTTTATTCAAAAAACTTCCTGCTGGAAATAATTATAAAAATACATATAGATAAGAATAAATAACATATATTCTAATATATATTTATTATATATATATTTGTTGTCCAACCTGGATATTTTGCTTTGATAACTTTCCTAGGTGACTCATAAGAATTACACTTACTGTTACTGTGTACGGTGAAATAATATTTTCTAGCATTCATTTACTGTAAAAAATTTGGCAAAACCTATCAGTCAACCAATATATATATTATGTTCAATATGCCTGAGATTTTCTTCTTGACTTACAGTTCCTCTAAAATTCTAGTTTGAGGAGAAATTAAGTAAGAAATGAGTTTTGGAGGGAAGTGGGTGGCCCAGACTTAATGAAGAAGTACTGAAAATTGTGAGACAAAATTCTATTCTTATTATAATTGAACAACTGACCAATGAGGTGTTTATGAGATTGGGGAAAATACATTTGGGGATTATACTAAATGTATATACATTTAGTAACACTGATTGGAAATGAATCTCCAAGTCTAATGGCTACTGGTCACAGAAATGTGATTTCTAAGCATTCTGAAGGATGACCACTTTATGTACCTTATTAAAACAGCTATATAGAATTATCGTATGTCACTGTACTTAGGTGGGGTAACTAATACTTTACACAAAGTTTGGACTCCTTTTGCACAACTACAATGCCATCGAACTAATGCCATATTATAGTTGTCATTGAACTGACAAATAGATATGGGTTGCATGTCATTACTATTATGTATGAAGCATGCCTTTTGAATTTTTATAATTGAATATTGCTATGGGTTGAATATATTCAATATAAGTATGTTGACTGTTTTAATAGGGCAGATTTCATATTTTTTTTGCTGAAATGAAATGTTGGGTCATTTTTATACATATACTCTTAATTGAATCTAAACAAATTCTGTTTTCTTCTTATTCTAACAGTGTACAAAAATGTTTAATATGATTGGATTCTAATTCTCATCATTTGACATTGAGCAATTATTTTTTAATTTCCACATTTTCAAAGAAGTTATCATCATGTGATGGTGTAGCATACACTGTTATACCCTATTGTGAATAATTAAAGCAATATGTCTTTATTTTGAAATTTTCAATGTAGAAAGGGAGGTTTTTTATTTTAATTTTTTTATAATAGTAATAATGAAAGCTAACATTAACTGAGTACCAGGTTCCAGGATAAAAATTTTATATGTTATTTTATTTAGTCTATACATTGCACTATGTGGTAATGTAATATGAATTCAAGGAAACTATGTCATAACTAAATTAGATAATTTACCCAAGCTCATAAAGAACTTGTAATTAAAGATGCCAGGATTCAAAGACGGTCTGTAAATGTCACAGTTTTGTGAATTATGTTGTTCTGATTCTATAAAAATTAGGAAATTTCATAAATCACCCATGTTTTACTTGCCATTAAAATGATTTTGCTCAGAAGTAAACAGAATTTTATCATTGATTGAATTAAAGCTTTTAGCTAATCTGTTTCTTTGGATACTTCATGCATTTAATTATTCAAGAAGTACTGAGCACCAATTGTCTAGGTAATGTCACACTGTTCTAGGTATTGTTATGACTCACATGTAAGTGAACCAAATGAAAAGTTCCTGCTTTCATGTGTTAATATTCTACAATAGGCATAATATATACATAGTAAAAAGTAACCAAATTAAACATATTTTTTCAGAGAATGATAAGTATTATGGAGGAAATCAAGATGATGTTAAAAAAGGTATGGAAAGGGTCTATTTTAGATAGGGTGATCAATGAAGAGTTACGACAGATGGCACTAGGGGAACAATCTGAATGATTAGGAGTCCACCACCAAAGAGTTTTGTAAAGAACAAAAACAAGTGAATTGAATAGTGTGCTTTGAGTGATAAAGGGAGAATTTTATGACCCTGGGAGCTAAAGGTTGAAATGGATAATAGATTATCTTTGAACCACAGTAGCAACTGTGGATTTTAAATTATGAACCATGGGAAACCTCTGAAGGATTTCATACAAGATAATGCATAATCTGTATTTCGTTAATATTTTTGGGAGCTTTCTTTATTGCTATATGGAAAATGGATCATTGGGAGTAAAAACATTAGTAGCTGAAAGCTACACAGATTTTGTACACCTGAATACATATATATCACATTATATATTTATTATGCTATGTGCTAATGTTATAGTATATTATAATCACAGAATGTAGGCAGTAGAGTTTTATGAGATAATAGAGCATAGTTGTTAAGATCACCAATTCTGGAGTCAAACAAATGGGTAGAATCTTCACTCTATCATTTTAAAGCTGTGTAATCTTGAAACTTTTATTAGCCTCTCTGAATCTGTTTCTTCATTTGTAAAATCAGAATACTTATAGATTCCATTGACCTTACCTCACTGGATTGTTATGAGGTGTAGCCACATTTGTTAAAGACATGGAACAGCTCTTGGAAATACTAGAAAAATGTTTGTTAACTAACATTAGTTAAATACAATGTAAATACACAGCTTTTCACCACTAGTGAACTGGAGAAACCCCTTTGAGAGATCTGAGACGTGCTTTCTGTTCTGGTACCTGTGGATTTCTCCTTTCCTTGAGCTTGCTGAATTATACAGGCCTCTTCTGAGTGCCCCATGCTGATATGTACTAGAATGCCCTTTTGTTATATCAGGCTCGTCATCCGTACTTCTTTGCAGATACATTTGTTCAAGATTCCTATTAAATGCCCAGTGTTTTTCAGAGGCATTACTATGGAAGCTTTGCTTCCTTCCAATGTGCTCTGGAAAATTCTGGCTACCAGCTTCCCTCTTTACCCAGAAATACCTATGTGGCATTGCAGCTCTGTTGTGTCTGGGTGCAGACTGAGCACTCTGCCTTCCTTTGTGTTCTGCTGCCTCTTGTGTTCTCTCTTGCCATAGGGAGGGATTCGCAGTCTTGGGTTGGTAGGGAGACAACTTCTCTGAGCAGACATGTCTGGCTATAACAAACTTGCCTTTCAATGGGTACTATTTAAGACTTACCATGATCAAAGAATGATTGCTAACTTTTTCGTGTCATGACATTACAGGAAATGATCATATTTACAGAGCACAGTGAAAAAAAATGGTACAATGGTCCAAGGTCTGAGATGACTCATCTGGGGCTCTGGCTAAACCGGGTCCCTCTTTTCACCTTAAAGCTGAATGGATCACAGTTGTAAATCCATTCACAGCATACCTGTGTAGCCAGCACAAGGGAAGGTGAATTCTGTTCTACAGGATAAAATTCAAATACCTTGGAATTTGATCTTTGTCTATCCTTCCAGGTTAAGTCCTTGACTGCTCATCTGCACGGCCTTTGAAGCCTTAGCATTTCAATTACTTCTGGGCCTTTGCTCCTTTAATTTCTTTAACCACTATGCCCCCTACTCTTTCTTCTGAGTTGGCACTTATCCTTTATGTCTCTGTGAAAGTCCCACCTTTTCCAGGAATTATCATGGGAGCCTTTTTTTCACTCTGATATGATCAAGCAGGTTAGATGAATTTATCTCACACCTTACAGCACCCTATCTATTTATTTGTCATAGCTCTTAACACAATGTTTACAAATAACGGAATCCCCTAGTAAATGAATACATTCTTTAGTGGGTAATCTTAATTATTTTTGAACGCCTGACAAATTAACACAGTAATGAGTACATAAGAAATGTTTGAATTATATATGTGTAATGGAAACTTGGATGTCTTGACTCTTTCTTTTTAGTTTTACTAATTATCTTCCTAAGTGAAGGAGCACAGGGATTTTCTATTAAACCACTCCTTATCCATATAGACTACCTCTTACATTTGTTACTAGTTTAGAACTAAAGATGCAGAGGGGTTGATAATGTGCCCCAGGTCATGAAGAATAGACAGAGTGGGGCCTGGGCCCCATAAATTATGCACTCCAATCTTACAGATTGGAGAATCTTCAAAACCTCAGTTTTAATGATTTTACACACACAATTTATAAAACTAACTTTTAAACTGCATTAAGACATACCTTTCTACTAGACAATAGAAGGAAACCAACAGAAATAATAATCATTTTCATATATTTTTCCTTGTCTGTTATTTTACTTTTAATATACTATTTAGTATATCTGAAATAAAGAATGATAATTTTTTGGTGTTGAATAATATTTAAACATTGGGAAATTACTTTTGTAATACTACTAATCACTTTTACTTTCAAAATTCACAATCCCAACAATTTTAAGAAATATTTTCTGATAATAACATGTAAAAATTGATTTATTTGAATTTTAAAAATAAATATTTTAAAGTGATTGTTTTAGTCAAGGCATGTTCTTTTTAATTTTGTAACTTAGTGAAAAATTAGTCAAGATTTCTCTAATCCTTTCCTTTCCTTGAACCTACTTATAGGTACCAAAATAATAATTATTTCCTAAGATAGATATTTCATATCTGAAGTCCAGTCTTAAAACACTTATGAAATTACCTTTCAGACTTAGAAAATGTGCAACATTTATACCATCTTTAGGGTTTAGGAGGCAATAGTGATATCGGTGTAATTTAAAATTGGTTTGAAAATAAATTTGGCTTAGATGGAAATATTTAATTAGATATCTTTGTTTATTTTATGGTCAATAAATAAATGTTATTTGTTGTCTGAAAATTATGTATAAATGTATTGAAATATTTTTAATATCTTAAGTAAACATCATTCTACTAAAATGTTAGTCATATTGTAAATGATTGCTTTTTAAGATATGTATTGATAAAATCACAAAATATAAATGGAATTATTTCAAATAATTTCAACAAATCAAACACAATAACTAAATACACTTTCATTTTTCTCCATTCTTTTGCTTTAGTCTTGATATGGTGTGAATATGTATCAAGAAAACATGAACTAAAATAATGTGGTCAGTAGTCTTCTAGTTATCAACACGCACTTTCTGAGTGAATGAATAACAATGCAGCAGTACTCAAGTATTTGCTTAAAGCTTCTACTTTAATGTGCTTGCAAATAAGTTGGCTTCTCTCTTTCTTTCACACTCCGTATCCAATCCCTCGTAGAATTCTATCAGCTTAACTTGAAAAAATTATCTTAAGTCCAACTACTTTTCACTGTCTTCATTACTGTCACCCTAAACCAATCTGCTTTCACCTGTAGCCTGGACTATTTCAGCAGCCGGAAACTAGTTCCCATCTTTCTATCTTTTCATACAGATGGGTCCGTAGAGCACCCAGAATGGTCCTTTCAAATCAGAAGTCAGCTCGTGTTATTTCTCTGTGTTTATCACAGGCCTCCCTCCTTGCTCGAAATAGAATCTAAAATGTTGGCAACGGTCCACATGGTCCTGCTTGATCAACCTTCTACTTACCACCTCCCTGAACTCATCTTCCTCCTCTCTTCCCCTTGCTCCTTTTGTTCAAGTATCTCTCCTTCTCAGTGTGGCTTTTATCAAGTGCCTAACTTAATTTTAAAAATGTCATAACTCCAACTAGGAACGCTTATTCCCTTTCCCAGCTTTATTTTGCTGTATAGCCCATATCATATCCCAGTGTACAGTATCATTTGATTACTTACTAATTTTGCTTATTTTTTGTTTCCTACCACAGAATACAGACATTATGAAGACAGGCTTTTGGTCTGTTTTATAGTAGCCTGGAACAAAGGAAGAGCTTAATAAATATTTGTTGAGTAAACGAATGGATGAGTAAATGTAACAGAAAAGAAGCCTTCAGAGGCCGGGCGCGGCGGCTCAGGCCTGTAATCACAGCACTTTGGCAGGCCGAGGCAGGCGGATCACGAGGTCAGGAGATCGAGACCATCCTGGCTAACACGGTGAAACCCCGTCTCTACTAAAAACACAAAAAATTAGCCGGTGGCGGGCTCATTAGTGGTGGCGGGCGCCTGTAGTCCCAGCTACTCAGGAGGCTGAGGCAGGAGAATGGCGTGAACCCGGGAGGCGGAGCTTGCAATGAGCAGAGATGAAGCCACTGCACTCCAGCCTGGGTCACAGAGCGAGACTCCGCATCAGGGAAAAAAAAAAAAAAAAAAAAAAAAGGAAAGCCTTCAGAAAATAAAAATGCGTGCCAGAACTCAGTGATGCTTGCTGAACAAATGAGTTTAGTGAAAGTCCTTTTGAAAGTATGCTTTGCGGAGAGCTCCCTGAGAATTTCAACGATTCTTAAATAATTACTATTTTTAAAAACTACTTATTTGAAATGAAAGTTTATTTGTTTCCAGTCTTTCTGTAAATATGTATTTATTATAGCTTAAATCAGGTCGTGTCAGAAAAATGGAACCGCGATTAATAATGTGGAAAATACGTTGTCGCTGTTGTTTTGGAGAAAACCATATTGTAGGGTTCCAATTTCCTGATCTGCTGATTAAATCTGCTTTTTCTTGGATCTAGAAAAAAAGAAACTGGCACACTTGCCTCCCTGCTGCTGCCATGTTAAGCATGCTCACTTCACAAGCTCCAGCAGATGAAAGTGTAATTGTGTGGAAGGTGAATTGATTGCAATTAACCTCAGGACTTACCCTCAGGCTGGGGTATTCTACCTCCTTTCCTAGGAATGTGCCACCAGGGCCATAATACATAGCTGATGAATACATATATCATACAGTGAAACACATATATTATGGGATAAAGTACATAAATCATGTAGAAAAACATGCATTATACTGAGATGATCAAATTATAAATGAAGCACATAAATCATAAGATTACACTGTTGAATTGTATCAGGAAACATAAATTATATAGTGAAATCCCAGGGTCACTGGAGGGTTCAACAAATAATGAAATGAGCTCCTATAACTTAAGAAAAAGTAGAGAATCTCAGCAAAAAATTCCTTGTTTATTATGGTGAATATTCTAGTTAATTCAATTTTATCTCCTACGCCTCTTATACCCAAGGACTCAAGGCTTCACAGTATGGGGGATGGGAACATAAAAACAAACTACAAATGAAAGATTTAATCATGATGTACTATGCATTTAAAAACGGAACCTTTCAAATATAATGAACATCTGTAACCAAGCTCTCAAGTCAAAGTTGGAAAGGATGGCAGTTCTCAAGTCAGCTACAAACATCAGCAGGGCAATGTCTCATTCTAAAATGAAGACTCTTTAATCTCAAGGAGAAGATCCTAAAAAATGATACATAAAATTAAGATTTACTTCTTCTGAATATAGGTAAACATTTGAAATTTGGGCTGAGAAGTTGCATTAAATAATGAAAAAAAAATATTATGCAACTAGAAAGACTTTGTTTACCTTCCTCTGATAATAATTTTTTACATTTGATTTTGCTTTTTTCCCTTTACTTCTCTGTACCTTTGTTCAACTCATGTACTAATAGGATTGAAAAGAAGCAAAATAGAGAAGATAATTCTTCAACTTAGTTTTGCTTTTGAAAATTAAGTTCCAAGTTGGTAGAGGCCATTCTGCATGACTTCAGGAGAAACCCAGGCTAAAACAGTCTTTCTCACACAACACAGAACAATGATACAAATCAGATCAATCCTGCAAAATTTGTCAGTGCAATGTTTGTCCACGTGAAATATGTTCTCACTAAAGCAAGAGCCTGAAATTCACATCTATCCCCAGCTCTGGTGAGTTAGGGTTATGGTCAAAGCTTGGTGTACTGAGAGATTCCTTAGTCATAAACAAAGTGTTTGACCCACTCTATTCCTCAGGGCAATAGAGAGCCAGGGCTAACTGAATTTATACAGTGGGAATTGATAGTTTATTGCTGACCCTGGAGGGGCAGGGGCACTGACTCACATCCTATTTCTGGCTTTTCTTGGCATTTGTTACTGCAGATAAAGGTAGATTGTGTCAAGATGTGCTGCTAGTCCTAGAATACAATTGTGTCAAAATGCAAGTGCTAAATTTTATTTGAAGGGAGGCAATAAATTGGCACCCCCAAATGCTCCCTGCCTTCCCTAAACATCATATTTCACTTTCTCATTGCTACTCATAGTTAGTGCTGGTTAATTCACTGGAAAGGATGTTAAAAGATACATCCTGTTATTTGTGCATAAGTGATTGTAGCTAAAACTATAGAGCTGGAGATGCATAAAACTTCATTGTTTTAAATAGCCAGTCAAATACAAAATGCAATTAAATAATTAAATATTGTGTCATATTTAACCGATGCAAATATTTAGTTTGTTTGTCAATTCAGTTTTGGCCTGAATTTTGGCCTGAACAAAAACTGGTTCGTTCCTAAAATATCCGTAAATGGTTAAACCTGCTCGATATAACTATAATCATTTTACTCTATGATCTATGTGTTTCATTAGTTGAGGTACACATTTTGCTATAATAAATGTGCTTCAGTAAATGATCTATGCATTTCTTTCTGAAATGTATGTGTTTCACTAGAAAAGGTATGTGTTCATCAACTATGAATAATGTTCCTAACGGCACCACATTATATTACTTGGCTGGTATCAGCACAGTATTACACATCCATTCCCTCATGGCCATGAGCACTGCATCTGCAGGAAGACACACATCAGACCCTGTCACTCTCAGGTGTTGATGCACATGTGTGTAAACTCTGCAGTCTTTAGAAACACAAATGGGAGGGAGAGGATGGAGTTATTTTGTAGGTGAATATGTTTGTTAGATGAATGGGAAATGGAGATTTTTCTAGTCCTACCCCTTTTTCACCCAGGGGAGGAAAAGCAATACAGCAAAACACAATTAAGATCATAGTGTTTCTCATGGAGAAACTCCCTTCCATTTACTTCCATTAAACATTTCTTGGAATAAAAGATGAAATAACCTAACTTCAAGTGAAACACTAAGAATATTATTTTTAAATTTCTGTGATTTGTATATTAAAAGGCCACCAATTTCCTGACTTCAGTGAATTGGTGTCCAAAATGATGAAGAGAAATTATCTTTATAAAGTAAAATTAATTAAAAAATTAAACGTGTTATTGCTTCTGTAGAAGATGTTGATTGCTCATTGCTGAGAAGTTTATGTTACTTTAAAATTTAAAGGGAAAAGAAGTGTTTTCTTAAGGTATATCAAACATACAGTGATTTATCTCTCAATATGTTAAAATTCAAGCACAGCAAATACCCAGTTGAACCCAGAGCCAATTGTTCTTGACCCCAAGCTATCTAAAAGCAATAACTAACAAACAAATTTTTATCCACAAAAATTAGTTTTTTAAGAAAAATCTTAAAAAGACAATGACTTTTTTTATGTGCAGTGGTCAATGTTCTGAAATGTGACTGATTCTTAGAAATGACCATTAATTTCAGAATTGTAACTGCTCTACATTTTCCTTCATCATCCTGCAGAGCCTGAAATTCAATGCATGGGGTATTTGTTAATATTTTCATGAACAGAAGGAATGAATTGTAATATGTTCTTCATGTAATAAATATGTTAATTATGACAGAATCACTTATTTTTCTCAGATTAAAACCAATGCTTTGTATATGAACTTTCTATTTACAAATGATTTTTCTATTTATAAATCATTTTTCAATAAATACTGAACAGTCTTTTACATATGACATCAAATGATTCATTATACAGGTCTCCATTTAGTGACCTAATTTTCTCTCTACTTTACATTTATCATTGCAGATATTTCTTTCATTTATTCCTGCCTTTTACATTTTTTATTTACTGAAATGCCTGAAGCCTGGGGATTATTTTTTTTTACTATTATGTGAATTAGAAATTTCTATAGCCTTTATCAGCTGTTGAGTAATTCATCTTATATTTGAGACACACTCTAAATAGGAATAGTCTACATTAAATAGCTCTGAAATAATTAACTCTTTGCTTTTAGAGAATTGCCACAATTTTTCTAGAGCGGAATGTGTTGATAATACTTTTGTTTACATTTTTTGAAGAATGCAAACATGCACATATGAAAAAGGAGAAGGTTCTGGACAAAAGCCATCTTCTTGATAATATTACTTCAGCATTAAAAGTGGCTGAATTCAATCTATGTGTAAAACTGGGTCAGCCACTAATATTTCAGGAAACCCAGAAGCCATTAAAGAAATAAAAAATGTTGGTTTAGACATGGGGATCAGAATTGTTCATTTTTTAAGTTCATGTTACACTAAGTAATTTTAGTGATCTTGTGAAGTGAGTATTAGTAATATTATAATAACTTTGCCTGCTATTTTGGATATCACTAATAGATTAACTCTTTTCGGTGGCCTATAAATTATTGCTTGAAAACAGAAGTGGAAAATCCACTAAATACGTTTTTAGAAACTCTCACAGGGAGGTTTTGAAGTCCAGATAGAATTTCCCCTAACCAAGTCAGATTAATATCCTTAGTTGTATATTGCATCTTACTAAGAAAGTCCTCAAAGGCTCAAATCAGCCATATGTGAATAGTTCATACACAAGTTTTTTTGAGACTTGAAATGGTCTAACTTATAAACATTTAACCAATTTAATTCTATCCTACATGTAACCACGTATTTACGAAAAATCTCTTTGATAAAGATTTCTGAAGATCCATATTGAGAATTAACCTGAACTGAAAGCATTCCACTTCATGGATAATGAAAATAATAACATATACTCACACTTTAAAAACTACAATATTTTATTCATAGGTTTCCACTGTTATACTTTTCTGTACACATAGACTCCTAATATATTTATAATGCCTAAAGGTTATTTAAAGAATAGGGTAATTTTTTTCCTTTCATCCACATTCATTCTGATTAACCTATTTTACTAGTACTATGAGGACTTATATGATGTTTACTTAATCTCAAATGTGATCTGAATTGGTGTTCTCTGAACAAAATCTAGCTCTGGCATTGTGTGTAGCCTGGATGCTTCCAGCTCTGGGTAGCAAGGCTTCTTTCCTGCAGCTTCTACAATATTTTGAGGGCTATGTTGTAAGCTTAGCTACAGAAAAATTCTCCAAACACGTGAGAAAAGAAAATTTGAATATTAAATGCAACCTGAACGTTTTTAGAAGAATTTATGCAGAGGCTAATACATTTAAAAGTAGGGTTAAAATCAGGTTATATTAGGCCAAACACACCTTAAATTGTTAAAGAGTTTCGAAGTGACATTTTGGCCATTAGCTGCAGCCATTATCTGGGGATAAATCAATTTGCAGCAGCTGTGGACAGCTATTTGAGTGTGGAGCAGAGCAGCTTAACTGTAGAAGCATGCTAAAAGTTAAAAGGCCAGAGTCCTGCTGACTACATATAAGGAATTTTTTTAAAGGCAAAACCACAACACAACACTGCCGGGCTGAGAAGACATCAAGCCACTCTTGTTAATTCATTTAACCTAATAGCTGATTTGATATACTTTCTTTTCTGTCTCCTTTGTTAAGGATGGTGCATATTATAGAAACTTGTCTAAATCTTTTTTTTTTTTTTTCTTGCAAATAATTCTCTTTAGAGGTTCAGTTAGTGCTTCTGGCAATGGCAGAACTAGCACTTTTATGGTCTTTTAATCTGTAAAAAAGATTGTCCTTGGTTTCTTTAAAAGGTCAATATCAGGTACAGAGTTTTCTTCAACTGTAAGCAGAATGGTGCTGTACTAGATAGCCTTGCAGCATATTAAAATAAAGGAGGTGCACAATTTGCTGCAGTCATATGTTAGTTTGTTTATAACCCAGAAATTATAATATATTTTCCTTTAGTTTTCTCACTTGACATAATAGTGTGTTTTTCAAGTTTGAGATCTAGATTTAGAAGGTTAAAAAAAATTGCTGTTTTGGGTTTTAAGTTCATACATTGGTATATCTAGAAAATGGATGGCAGAGAGGGAAGAAGGGTAAAGAGCTTTCAGAAGTAAACTGGAAATTATATACAAGTTCAAGTGTGTATCAATTGTATTTTATTTAATAGATTTACTTTTCACAATGTAGTACATTAACTACAACCTCAGATGCTTGAGACACAATATAACAATGGCATATATTCCATAGAGTGATATAATCTAATAAAAAAACAGTTATTATTGTAGAAATCAGAATAAATGAATTCTGTCAGGGTGAGGAAAATATTCATTGCAAGTGAATCATTGTCATTGAAGACATGGATTTGTTGTGGTTTGAAGTTTGTATTGGAATAACTCCAACAGTCATTACTCAAGTAAAAGTTATATATGAAATATTTAGTGCCCCACCCAAATGTTAAGTGTGATAATTAAATTAATGGTAAGAAAATATAATTAGCATTTTCCAGAGGAAAGAAAAAACTTGTTTATATGGGCTAAATATGCTTACTGGAAATTGTGACTTTACTGATTTTAAATCCCAATGTTAAATAAAAAATAAAACAACATATAAATATCACAACATCAGCTTCTATACAGTCATGTCATATGGTCATGTTAAATTTTTAATTTTTTAAACATTTTAAGTTAAACTAGTAAAAATTCTTTGCATGTGGATTATTTGGTGATTTTGCATGGACACTTTTGTGGGGACATACCAGAATCTGAGAGAGACTGGAACTAAGAGATATCATCTTTGAATTATAAGCAAATAATGAAAAACATATAGCTTCATTTTTAAAAGTGAGAGTAAAGTATTACGGCTTTACCAATGCATTGAGTTAACAAATAAGGACCAGTAAAGACTGTAATGGTAAATAACCACAATTCTTGGTAAATAACCACACTTCTTGGCTAATGGCTCTCTTTTCAAATCTATAGAAATATCATTGATGCAAATTGTGGTAAAATCCTGAACTCAAGAATCCTGAAAAACTTCCTGGGCAAACATTTGACTGATTATGAGTGGAGAATGGAGGAACACTTCCATTGAGGCTCTTGTTATTTACTTGTTCTTCAAATAAAGAATACACATTAATAATAATAGCTAACATCCATCAGCACCTAACCCAGTGCCTGACAGTGTTCAATATAAATCTTATGTTCATGTTTGATCAACATTCCTAGTCTGCAAATGAAGACTGAGTCTCTGAGAGGCTGAATGCCTTACCTGTGGTCATATAATAAATAAGTAGTATTTTGAACACTGCTAGCTGTCCCCCAACACCATTCTCTCCTTCTCCTTTTAATAATAGAAACCTTAAGTTTAAATTAGCCATGTGACTCACAACCCAGTTACATACCACATTTTCTAACTTCTCTTGCAGTTAATTACAGCCACACTACTACATTTTGTCAATAGGTTTGAAATAGAGTATGCTGTTTGCAACTTCTAGGTCCTATATTTAAAGGAACTGGATCTTACTGGCCACATGTCTCAAAGCTGTGTTCTGAGTGTGACAAAGAGATATAATACAAGCATCCTAAGACTTCAACACTGCCTAATTATAATGCCAGACCAGAAAACTTCCCCAGACTTCTACAAGGAAGAGAAATAAACTGTCTGCAGTGTTCTGTTTTTATGTTTTTAAAGTGCTTAAACTGTTTTTATGTTCTGTATTTAGGGTGTATTCTCAGTGTCTCTCTCTTCCTTTCTCTCCCCCAAACAGGTATTCCAACTAATAGTGTGAGAGCTGAATTTCAAATTCAAATTGGCTTGTCTCCAGAGATAAAGCTTTTAAACACTATAATATGTCCAATTAAAAGTGTTGTTCGGAAGGATTATCAAGCTTATTTCTGATTTAGGATTTTTTCCAGTTAGTAATTTATATCCATATAACTGTTAGATCAACTAACTTTGGCAAATAAAAACAACAAATAGAAGACAAATATCGGCCAGGCGCAGTGGCTCACGCCTGTAATCTCACCACTTTGGGAGGCCGAGGAGGACGAATCACAAGGTCAGGAGATTGAGACCATCCTGGCTAACACGGTGAAACCCCGTCTCTACTAAAAATACAATAAATTAGCCGGGCATGGTGGCGGGCGCCTGTAGTCCCAGCTACTCGGGAGGCTGAGGCAGGAGAATGGCGTGAACCCGGGAGGTGGAGCTTGCAGTGAGCGGAGATCGCACCACTGCACTCCAGCCTGGGCAACAGAGCGAGACTCTGTCTCAAAGAAAAAAAAAAAAAAAAAAAAGAAAAGAAAAAGAAAAAGATAAATATTGTAGAAGAAACTATAGACTCTACAGGCTCTACTAATTTTTTTTTTTTTCTGAGCTGAACTAATTTTCCTTAATTACTTGGTAGAATTATGCAAAATATCATACGCTTAGCTGATCTGTTTCATCGCCTTCAGTTTATACATTTGGTTAATATTTATTCCTTCAAATATCTCTGCACTATTTCCTGATTGTGGGTGTCCATCTATTCCTTTTTTTATTTTTTATGATTTCTAATTTCTTAGAGTTCTTATGCTGTTCCTTGTCCTGCCTCATCAATATTAGGTATCTTCAAGCTCTCAAATGACTCTAAGAGTTTACAAATCACTCCTATAAATATGTTCAATTAACCTAAAGTAGTTGACAAGTAAAACTTTAAATAAAAAAATGTACATCCAAAAATATGTGGAGACCCAGTTTCTGATTTAAGATAGAAATAATTTGGATGTAGTCACTCCCATCATCACAAGAAAAATGGTAAACAAGCTGAAAATCAATAATTCAAAACTCTTCAATCAGAGAATTGAGGTCACAGAGAAAACTGCTATCTCAAAACTGGAGAAACAGGTGAATTCAGAGAATCACAGCTTACTGGAAACAGAAGCCACTTCTGGGTTCTAATAGTAACAGTTAAGGGGTAATTGACTACTTGCCAGAGAATGTGAGAGTATTGACTTGAGAAATTAAAAGTCAGAACCAAAAACACACAAAAACTTCTGAGGACTCAATCCTAGGGGGAAGGAGGGGCATAACCTTTTGTGCACTTTACCTCCAAGAGCCCCACCGTACCCTCAGGGTGAAAAATAAGAGATATATGCATTCATGCTTCTGGCAGGGAAGGGGGAAAGTAAACATTCTGAAATAATCCTAGAGTGCCCTGTTCTCCTAAAAAATTACCTGCCCTCAAGGAAAACTATTTTAGCAGAGCCTAATTGACTGAGTTTTACCAGCACCTAATCAACCTGAAAAAGAGAAATACTGAACATTAGTCCCCTTGAGCTTTCCTGTCTCACATGAAGAGGTGAAATAAAAAGGCTGAGAAGTGCTTATAAAAGTTACAGCCCAAGGACACAGACTCCTTGAAAGACCAAGATCTAATAGTAGGGTGGTAGTATCCTCCTGCCATCTTACCACCACCTCACCACCACCTCAATCAAGCTCCTGTATATTAATGGAGGATTATTGCTGAAAGAACTTCAAGCGTCAGACCCTATTTAAGAAGGAGTCTTTAGGAAAATCCACGGGCAACAGGGGAAACAAAAACAAGGCCACTAGAAGAAATATTAGCCTCTGACACGACAGCTACAGCAAACAGTATATATAACCCAACTCAGCTGCATAAATATAAAGGATAACATTTAAGTCCTATGTAGTTCAGTCCTTTTACCCAGTATAAAGTCTGGCTTTCAGCAAACAATTACATGGCATACTAAAAAAAATCATAGAAGAGACCAAATAAACTTTAGAATCAGACTCAGATATGGCAGAGATTTTGGACTTTATCAACCTGAAAATTTAAAACAACTATTTCTGTCATTTCAGCCAGTTCAGCCTGGTTAAGAACTCTTGTTGGAAAACTGGTGGAGTTGTCTGGAGGACATATGATACTCTGGCCATTTGAATTACTGGAGTTCTTGTGTTTGTTCTTTCTTATTTCTGCATATGGGGTTCCCTTAAGTTCAGTGTAGACTGAGTACAGTTAATAGACTTATTTTCTGGATGTTTTTACAGTGCCGAGGCTTTGTGCAGACAGATGGCAATTCTAAGAAAGAATCAAAAGGAAATGGTAGAAATAAGCCACACTGTAATGAAATAAACAATGCCTTGGATGGGCTTATAAGTAGTAGACTTGTTATGGCCAAAGAAAAAAATCAATGAGTTCGAATATCTGTCTCTGGAAACTCCTCAGACTGAAAAGTAGAAAGAATCAGGAAAATACAGATACAAAGAAAAGTATAAAACTTTGTTGAGAGAAAACCAAAGAACTAAGAAAATGGTTCTAAGAACTACTTATTCTTTTTTTTTTTTAATTTATTTATTATTATTATAGTTTAAGTTGTAGGGTACATGTGCATAACGTGCAGGTTTGTTACATATGTATACTTGTGCCATGTTGGTCTACTGCACCCATCAACTCGTCATTTACATCAGGTATAACTCCCAATGCAATCCCTCCCCCTTCCCCCCTCCCGACGATAGGCCCCGGTGTGTGATGTTCCCCTTCCTGAGTCCAAGTGATCTCATTGTTCAGTTCCCACCTATGAGTGAGAACATGCGGTGTTTGGTTTTCTGTTCTTGTGATAGTTTGCTAAGAATGATGGTTTCCAGCTGCATCCATGTCCCTACAAAGGACACAAACTCATCCTTTTTTATGGCTGCATAGTATTCCATGGTGTATATGTGCCACATTTTCTTAATCCAATCTGTCACTGATGGACATTTGGGTTGATTCCAAGTCTTTGCTATTGTGAATAGTGCTGCAATAAACATACGTGTGCATGTGTCTTTATAGCAGCATGATTTATAATCCTTTGGGTATATCCCCAGTAATGGTATGGCTGGGTCATATGGTACATCTAGTTCTAGATCGTTGAGGAATCGCCATACTGTTTTCCATAATGGTTGAACTAGTTTACAATCCCACCAACAGTGTAAAAGTGTTCCTATTTCTCCACATCCTCTCCAGCACCTGTTGTTTCCTGACTTTTGAATGATCGCCATTCTAACTGGTGTGAGATGGTATCTCATTGTGGTTTTGATTTGCATTTCTCTGATGGCCAGTGATGATGAGCATTTTTTCATGTGTTTGTTGGCTGTATGAATGTCTTCTTTTGAGAAATGTCTATTCATATCCTTTGCCCACTTTTTGATGGGGTTGTTTGTTTTTTTCTTGTAAATTTGTTTGAGTTCTTTGTAGGTTCTGGATATTAGCCCTTTGTCAGATGAGTAGATTGCAAAAATTTTCTCCCATTCTGTAGGTTGCCTGTTCACTCTGATGGTAGTTTCTTTTGCTGTGCAGAAGCTCTTTAGTTTAATTAGATCCCATTTGTCAATTTTGGCTTTTGCTGCTGTTGCTTTTGGTGTTTTAGACATGAAGTCTTTGCCCATGCCTATGTCCTGAATGGTAATACCTAGGTTTTCCTCTAGGATTTTTATGGTATTAGGTCTAACATTTAAGTCTCTAATCCATCTTGAATTAATTTTGCTACCTGACTTCAAACTATACCACAAGGCTACAGTAACCAAAACAGCATGGTACTGGTACCAAAACAGAGATATAGACCAATGGAACAGAACAGAGTCCTCAGAAATAATACCACACATCTACAGCCATCTGATCTTTGACAAACCTGAGAGAAACAAGAAATGGGGAAAGGATTCCCTATTTAATAAATGGTGCTGGGAAAATTGGCTAGCCATAAGTAGAAAGCTGAAACTGGATCCTTTCCTTACTCCATATACGAAAGAACTACTTATTCTTAGTTCTTAGTTTTAAGAACTAAGAAAAAATATTTTATGTTTATAGATAGGAAGGCTCAATATTGTCAATATTTACGTTCTTCCAGCATTGATCTATAGATTCATATACATCTTGCACAAATGGTACTGTGTTTTCAATGTCCAATTCCACTTGTTCATTGTTGGTATATACAAACTTTTATATATTAACCTTGTATCCTAAAACCTTGTGATAATCACTTAACAAACTCTTAAATCCCAACAGTAAGAAAACAAACAACCTGATTTTAAAAGATGGGTCAAAGACACAGAACTCTCACCAAAGAGGACATTTAGATGGCAAACAAGCATATGAAAAGATGATCCACATCATATGTCACCAAGGAAATGCACGTTGAAAAAAATTGAGATACCACTACACAATAATTAGAATAGCTGAAATTCAGAACATTAACAACGCAAAATGCTGGCAAGGATCTAGTGGTACAAGAACAATTCTCATTCATTCCTGTTGAGAATGTAAAATGGTTTCAGCCACCGTGGAAGGCAGTTTGGCAGTCTCTTACCACACTATATATACTCTTACCGTACCATCTAGCAATCTTGCTTCATAGTATTTACATAAAGGACTTAAAATCTCATGTCCATACACACAAGAAACCTGTACATGGATGTTTACAGGAGCTTTATTCACAGTTCTCAAAACTCGGGAGCAACAAAGTTGTCCTATAGTATGTGAATGAATACATAAGCTTTGGTACCTCCAGACATCCAGACAATGGAATATTATTCAGTGCTAAAAAGAAATGAGGTATCAAGCCTTGAAAAGATACAGAAGAAACTTCAGTGCATAAGAGTAAGTAAAAGCAGCCAATCTGAAATGGCAGCTTATTGTATGATTTCAATTATGTGACATTCTAGAAAAGGCAAAACTCTAGAGACAGTAAAACAAATAGTGGTGGCCAGGGGTTAGGGAAAAGGGAGGGATAAATACATAGAGCACAGATAATTTCTAGGACAGTGAAACTATTCTATATGACATTATAATAATGAATGCATGTGATTATAAATTTATTCAAATCCAAAGAATGTACAATAATAATAAACCTTACTTGTCAATATAGGTATATAAAGAGTAATAAATGCATCACTCTGTGGTAAGATGTTGATAATAGGGGGAGCTGAACAGGCATGGGGGCAAGGAATATATGAGAAATCTATGGATCTTCCTATTAATTTTGTGTGAACCTAAAACTGCTCTAGAATTAACTTTACTCTTAAAAAAAAAAGAAAAAATAAATTAATAAATATATAGAAAAATACGTGAATGTATATTTTTATTGGAAGCTCAAGGAAATGTAAAAATTGCTATAATGTAATCCAAACCTCATAAAGTGGAAAAATTCACTGCATTGTTAAATTATGTATTCTTTCTCACCCTTTTATTTGTAGATATAATTTAAATTATATGTTTGGTAATATTAAACAGTACTGATTTTTAGGGTGTTTGAAATATGCATATTTTTAAAACTTCTACAACTATTCTGGAAAAATACTAATATAGTCCCTGCTGTACTTCTGTGATGCCTCTTTATCTTTCACAAAGATTATTATTATACTTTAACAAATATTTTTCCAATATTTGTGTTTTACAGGCTAGTGCTAGAATTATTTGGATTGTTTCTGAGAGGAAAGTGGCAAGCATACTTCTCAACTGTTATAATATGTACACTGCTATAATATGTACAGTGGAGGCTATAAAGTATTTAGGTTCTAGTCAGTTGGTATGGATATAATTCTTGAATCTCTGTCAAATGGCTTCATAAATAACTATTGCTAAGTCAGTTTGGCAAAATGATATTGATAATTATTAGCAATTCATGGCACAGCAGTCAGTTTAATGCTATAATAATGAAGGAGGTCTGCATAAACCAGCTAATACCACTTCTCTATTTATTACAATTCTTTTTTTATTTTTATTTTTATTTTTTTTGAGACGGAGTCTCGCTCTGTCGCCCAGGCTGGTGAAGTGCAGTAGTGCAATCTCGGCTCACTGCAAGCTCTGCCTCCTGGGTTCACATCATTCTCCAGTCTCATCCTCCCAAGTAGCTGGGACTACAGGTGCCCACCACTACACCTGGCTAATTTTTTTTTTTTTTGTATAATTTATATGACCTAACTACAAATATTTTAAAACCAAGCCTTAACAATTTTAAAATATCTCCCTACCTTTTCTCCCTCTCTCTCTCTCTAGTATTTATATTTATTTCTCTCTCATTACCATATTATTTACCTTCATTTAATTATCAGTTGATAGTATTCTCTGTATCCTATCAAAAAGACAAAAGCGAAATATTAATCAAAATATTTGTCATTTGTAAGTTCATTTTTATAAGGGTGCTGCAAAGAATTTTCTTGGCAAACAAGATATCTTATAAATCACATGTGATAACTTTCTTTATATGTACATCAGCTAAGTTAAACAAGAAAGTGATACTGGCTAGGATGCAGATATGGGTTTCTTATTTTTTAATGATCTATATTAATTAAAATAATATTCTACTTAAACTCAAAGGTACGATGATGATCACTGTGTAAAATGTCTTACTGCTATATTTATAATAGCTATAGTCTTGCTAACGATTGGAAAAGAATAGTACCACATGTGTATGGTAGAATAGACCAAAATCATCAGCAGTTTATTGACTTCCACCCCAGTCACCAGTAAGAATTCAAAAGTAATTAATTTTTAAACATTGCTCTTATACTTCAAATCTTGTAAAATTTACTTGTTTGTTTTGGTATTGCTTTTTGTGTTAGCATTTTCTACAATGCTAATGTAATTTTTTTTTCTAAAATAATCATGCTCTATGTGGATAAAAAGAGTTTAACTTATCTTCCCAACATTTATGCCTTTTTGCCTTTTATTTCATTTTCTTGCGTTGTTGCACTGGCTAGGATATCCATTGCAATTTTGAATGGAAATGGCAGAAGCAAAAATCCTTGCCTTGTTTTTGATCTTGTGGTGAGTATTCAAAATTTCAATTTGTGTTTCTGATTACTTCTTTTATTTATTAGTATGTGGCTTAATCTCCAAATATTGGGGGTTTTCTAGGGAAATAAAACATATTCCATAAGATCTATTTGTGTTGAAATTTGTTGCTGCTGTTTTATGAGCCAGTATGTGGTCTATCATGTAGAGCATTCCATGTGCACTTAAAAATATACATATTCTGAATTTATAGGCTGTAATGTTTCAGAAAGATTAATTAATTCAAATTGTTGGTATTGTTGTTCAAATCTCCAATATTGTTAATGATGTTGCTTACTTTTTAAATCAATTACAAAGACAGTGGTGTTAAAACCTCCAACTGTGTTTGTGGATTTGCCTATTTCTCCATTTAGTTCTGTAATTTTTTTCCCTTCAGGCATTTTGAAGCATTGTTACTGAGTTCATATACAGAAAGAAATGTTAGATTCTTTCTCATGGGTTGAACTTTTAATGAAATGTTTCCTATTCACCCCTGGTAATACTTTTTGTCCTATAGTCTACTTTATGTGGCATTAATATACCAACTCTTATTTTTCTGCTGTATACTATTTGCACAGTTTATATGTTTCCACAATTTTACTTTCAACCTATCTGTGTATTTGTATTTGATACATTACTTGTACAGAGCATATAGTTGGGTCTTTCAAAATACCTTGACAAACCTTTTAATTGTAGAATGTAGTCCATTTATCTTTAATATAATTGTTCATTTGTTTGGATTAGGTTTATCACCTTGCTATTTATTTTCTAGTTGTCCATCTGATTTTTTTTTTTTTTTTTAATTTTTCACTTACTGCCTGTTTTGGTTAGTACAATTTTTAGTATTCTGTTTTAATTTCTCTATTGTCTTTTATCTTAGTATTATCATTTTATATTTTTCCTGGAAATAAAAATCCTTAATTTAGCACAGTTTTTTTAGTGCTAAGAACATTTTATTATATTTCACCACATATTCTATTATGGTATGCATTTTGATTCTATTTATCCTCTAACTTTTAGCTACATAGCTCCACATATTTTATGAAAACTAAATAACACGTCTATAGATTTCATTAATACCAAAGTGCAATGTTATTTTTACATTAAATAATTTATTGTTTTTGAGTTAAATTAAGACACAAAAGGTAATATTTTATATTCTTCATATATTTACTATTCCCGGTATTTATTATTTCTTCCTGTAGATCAAAGTTTCATTTAGTGTGGCTTCCCTTTAAATTGAATAATTTTCTTTATTTTTTTATGGTGTAGCGGTACTGGTGACTAGTGTTCTTAGCTTTTGTTTATGTGAGAATTTGGCCTTATTTTTTGAAGGACATTTTGCTGCATATAAAATATGACCTGAAAGATATTTTTAATTTTAATACTTTAAAGCTGTTTGGTCATTGCCTTCTAGCCTCTATTGTCTCTAGGAAAATGTCTGCTATTATTAGCACTATTGTTATCCATTGCATAATTTGTCTTTTTTTTTATGACTACTTTTATTATTTTCCTTCAGCTTCTATTTGTTTTACTATAATTTTCTTAAGTGTGCTTGTCTAGGCATTTATCTTGTTTAGGTTTTATAGAAGTTCTTTGATCTGCCAGTTGAGGTTTTCTTTCTTTTTTCACAAATTTGGAAATTTTTCAACCATTATATTTTATATGTTTTAAATATATTTCCTGTTCTACTTTATCCTCTCCCTCTGCTACTTGAATTACAAGTATGTTAGATTGCTTGATCTTGTCCCACTGTTCTTTCAAGTTCTCTTAAATATTTTTCAATCTATTTTCTGCCTTTTTTCCATATTGATGAATTTCTATTCATGTGTTTTTAAGCTCAGTAATTCTTCAGGCTTTCATTTTCTGTTAAGTCACCCAGTTGATATGTCACTTCAAATATTATGCTTTTTAGTTTGATAATTGTCAATGAGCTCTTTTAAAAATAGTTTCCATTTATCTGCTGAGATTCATTATAATGGGCTTTTTCTTCAAGCTTTTGTATATATGTATAAACATCGTTTATAAGTTCCCGAAAACTAATTCAACCTTTGGGTCATTTCAGGCTTCATTTCTACAGAATACTTTTTTTGTTGTTGTTAGTTTTAGACACATTCTCTTTCATTTTCCTGTCTAGTAACGTTTTTATTGTACGTTAGACATTGTGGTAATGCATTGTAGTGAGTCTAGCTCTATGTTTAAAAACATAGATTAAGGTTGTATGTTAGATGCTCTCTGCAATAACTACCTAACTCTGCTGTTATAATGGGAAATAAGCAACAAAAAATAATTAAAGAAACAGATATGGCTATGTTCTAATAAAACTTTATTTACAAAAACTGGTGGTTTGCCTATGTGGTATAGTTTACTCAACTTTTCTCTAGAGTATGCCTTTTTTATTTTTTATTTTTATTTTTTGGTAAGTGGTGTTAGGTTTTATTATGGCAGGCAGTTAGATAAACTGGAAAATACTTTTTGTCCTGTACATTTTTTTTTTGTTTAATTCGTATTTTGATGGCTCTATATCAGTTTTGAGTATTGCTCTAGATGTTTTTCTTAACACCCAAAGTATGGGCTTTCCATATCTCTACTAAATAGCCAAGTTGTTCAGCAAAGACTCTTAGGCTGACTGTAACTTCCGATGTTCCATTCAGCAGTCAGCCAAACATCAAATGATTACCTATAGGCATTGTGGAGTTTCACCTCTGTATATCCAGGCCAGCCCTTAGCCAAGGCCCATGTTTTGCATCCCTATGCAGACTTCTGTTTTCCAACTCTATGGTGCTCCTTCTTATCCAGTATTCTGCTCAAACATTCTAGACATTTTTGCTGATTTGAATTCTCATCCCTGCATCCCCAGTGCAACAAAATTGTTACTCAGTTTGGGCTTCACCTCCCTGTGCACCAGAACAATAAATATTCCCAGTCAGAAGCTCGTGAGATTGCAGTAATTACCTCAAAGTTCACAGTCTTACATTACCTATTGTTTATATATTTTTCTAGTTTTTAAAGTTTTTTTCCTTTTTTTTTTTTTTTTTTTTGGTGAGAGGGCAAGTTCAGTACCAGTTATTTTGTTACGACTGAAAGTGGATATACATCAATGCTTTACAAAGCATTCTTAAATTTTTCAATAAGGTTCCATTCATTTCTGCTGAGATTAGACTTGTGGAATATTTCATCAAGTTTAGGTCATTGGCTGTTGTCTACTCAATAATATTTCAACATAGCATTCAGAATATATTGAGTGAATTTATATATCTGAAATGTCATTACCTGAATATATAACCATTAATTATGCAACTGTGCCAACAACTATATAGGGAGAGTTTAAACAGTAAAAGTGTTTAATATTTAAAGAAAATTATACATTTGAATGACTACATTATAGACTATGAATACTTTTGATCTAATTCTTAGTATTTCCCTATACAATTTCATATTTTCCTATTCTTTGGTATTCCATATATATTAAAATCAGTTAGTGCTTTGCTTATCACTCTTCATATGTGTCTCTAGTTGTAAAAGCCCTGATATTGAAATCTATATTGGAAATAATGTACTTAGAATAATCATGATTATCAAATTTTAATTATTTTTAAGAATGCAATTTAAAATATAAATCAGAAACATAGTATGTCCACTATAATGCATATATCAGTAATCCAATCAAGCATATAATTTTTACAGGCAGAAAACTTGACAGAAAGTCAGAAGACTGGTTTCTATTCCTAGTTATCCTGCTCTAGTATTCACAACTATTTTGGGTCTCAGCCCAGTGGGAGCTTGGGGTAGAGCCTCAATCTGCATGAAAGCTACCTAGAATGTTTGTCCAGAATGAAGACTTCTGGGGAGTCCATTCAAATCTCACATATATTAAAGGTCAAGAATCTTTAAAAGAAAAGGTGGTCCCTGATATTACATTTATATCCAAAGTCTTTATTAAGAGAACATGTAGTATAACAACGTTTCTTTTTAACAAAATTATTTTTACACCCCTGTGGTGTTTAAAACAGAGGCTGCTCTTTGGAAAGTTAACACATGTGGCAAATACAGGATTTAACTTGCTATTAAAACACGTAACTTACAGAAATCAACTTTACACCCACCAGTATTATTTTGTGAAGGGAGTTAATACTTTGCCATTAACTTTGAAGAAGGTTATTTAACCTCTTTAATTTTAATAGAACATACTGATTGTATTATGATAATAAATTGAATGAGGAACATTATATGATTGGAAAAATGATTTCTAATGCTCCTTCTGGATTTGCCTTTCTCTATATATACAACGTGTAAAATCTGAAGATTGACACTATTCCACATGTAACTTTTATTATATAGACTACTATTTACTTTGTTATAGTTAACAAATATATAATAATTATTCTGTCAGATTACATTTTACGAATATTTTTCTCCATTTGAAGTAAAATTCCAAGATTTTTTAAGGCTACTCTCCTATATCCAAGTTTCCATAAGAGAACTTCTATTTCTGCGTGTAAACAGTATTGGAACAACAATTATCATTCCGCCTTTTTTCTTCTCACTCCTTACTTCCCCAAAGAAGAAAGATTTGAAACTCAGATTGCAATTTATTCCATATTTGGATCTTTCTAAAGTTCTGGCATGCATTGTCAGTGGCTTCTTAACCCAAATTGTACTAAGAATGCAATGAATGAACACATTAGGCTCTGTTACTTGTGAAGCATACAGATGACTCTAAATATATTGCTTTTAAAATAAACCTTGGCCGGGCGCGGTGGCTCAAGCCTGTAATCCCAGCACTTTGGGAGGCCGAGACGGGCGGATCACGAGGTCAGGAGATCGAGACCATCCTGGCTAACACAGTGAAACCCCGTCTCTACTAAAAAATACAAAAAAAAACTTAGCCGGGCGAGGTGGCAGGCGCCTGTAGTCCCAGCTACTCGGGAGGCTGAGGCCGGAGAATGGCGTGAACCCGGAAGGCGGAGCTTGCAGTGAGCTGAGATCCGGCCACTGCACTCCAGCCTGGGTGACACAGCGAGACTCCGTCTCAAAAAAAAAAAAAATAAATAAAAAAAAAAAAAAAAAAAATAAACCTTGTCAAATTACAGAAATGTGGTGAAGCATACCCTTATCTACAGAAGGGGGAGGGTGACATTGTGCTGGGCAGATTTTCTACAACAAAAACCTCATGTAATTAACATGACTCTGGCCCTTTAACTTTTAACATGCTTCCCCAATTAAGCTTTCAAGGCCTTGAACTACACTATCTGGCCACAGCTGCTAGAAATTGATTTATCCCAGAAGATCATTGGAGCTTCTGACCTCTCTGTTAGAGAATTTTATTTAGTTTTTTAGATATTTGCCTCCTTTTTGCCCCAGAGGAAGGGTGAAAAAAAAAAGATGTAAATATTTGCATATGCTCTAAGATAAGCTTTCACTATTTCAATCTTTTTTAAAATACTATATATTTGCATTTAGTCACTATTCTGTAAAGGTTGAACTATAGCTGTTTAATGTTACATACACTTGCAAAATTATATAATGCAAAGAATATTTAGTTAGCTTATCTTGTAAATACTAAAATGATATGTGGTGGATGTTTTGCTTACCTATCAAAAAATTTTATTTCAGTCTAAATCCTCACATAAATTTTTATTACTATTGTTGTTGTTGCATTTATAAAATTAATGATTAAGTATTAACCAAATAATAAATCTATCGCTTTTGAAATGTGCTAAATAATCAAATCATCATCTTGGGTACAGAACCTGTATAGCCCTTTCCATTGGCTTTTTTTTTTTTTTTTTTTACTTTTTTTAAAAATAGAGTTTGCAACAGTTATATGTCAGAAATGTCCACTTTCTTAAAGAATTCAAGACCAGTATATCCTGTCTTGACTTTGCTAAAGAAAACCTTCCTGCACACAGCACCTTGTGTTTACATGTGAGATTTGCCACTGTGAAGATTCCTGCCTCGTCTGTGTCTTGGCATGCAGCAGCCCCACGGGATAGCAACATGCCGTCTCCAGGGCTGCTTTTGCCAGCACTGCACTTTTGCTTCTGTCATCCCCTGCCTTGGTCCTAGTGGTTGTAACAAACCACAGGTGTTACAAACTCTAAATTGGAATTCGATGTTGGATTCAAAAACTCATGATAATTACACAGCTGTTTTAAATTGTGGTTAAGTGGCCAAAAACTGCCAAGAAACCCCACCCACATTCATTACTGTGTAAACGAAAAGGACGTGTATACAGTGATTATGAAGTTTCATATGAATCCCCCAAGCCATAGAGCAGACTTTCCTAATTGTCAGCTGGACTGTGCAGGGCTTGTTTAAAATAATTAGAGTGCCACAGCAGCTTCAGCAGCAAACCTCTCTCTCATTTTTTTTTTTTAAATCTCAGTGCAGGTTTTTATATCAAATACTATCAGCTTCCTGTTCATTTTGACACTATTATTCTGCCAGTCTGGAAAATGGAGAAGAGGAAAGAAAAGAATTATCCTTAATGTACACAAATAATGCAGCTCCAAAGTCAGGAAGATATAGCACCATGTGTGAGACGGATGGAAACAATTCAGCAAACAAATCTAAACTGGGGGAAAAAAAACGCGGTTCTCTCTTATTTTTTTCAGGAAGGATAGCTGAAATCTTTCTTAATTACCGCTTATTCCAATGACAGAATTGTAATTTATCATTTAGTTGTAATTTGACATATGTTCACACCTTTGCCATTTCCAATTTCCTCCTTCATTCTAATTGTCTGCTTCACTCGCCTGTCATGCGCTCCTCTTGGGATTAATTCGAGCTGTCTGTCTGCACCAGGCTACCAGCACACTTGGGGCTGCTGAGAGCGTGACAGTGTCAATGTGCACACAGTTTATCTAAGACATTACCCAGCCATCACACTCCGGGATCTTCACTTCGCTCAGTGTTTACTGTTTATTCCACTTTGCATTTGTGACTTTTCCGTGTTTTATTAGACTCTAATTATGCTCTTGGCTGTCAGCTGTAAAGAGAGAAAATGTTACGTTAATTACAGTGGAGGGGGAGGCGCTTGGGATTGGTAGTAAATGGACCAGTAGATGTCTCTCTCTGTCTCTAAGATCCACGCGTGATTTAAATACTCTTCTTGCTTCTCTTTGGTTTGCATCCTTGATAGATGCCGGCACTCAAATGTAAATATGCAAACATTCAAGCGAACGTAGCTTTTATATGCACAACTGTATTTTTCTTCATCTCATCCAAAACTAGGAACATTGGCATAGTAAGACAGAAACCTCAGCTTCCAAGTGACCATGGGTTTTTTAAAAGGTCAATTGTTTAATTCATGGATGTTGTCTACACAAGCATGATGGGGAGTGGCGATGGTGAGGAGCGTATTTAGTGAGCATTGGTAGAGTACAAATTTTTATAGCGGTAGCTGTTGTTTTGAACCATTAGAAACAGTTAATAGTCATTTTTTCTCCTTTCTAAGGCCATCTCAGCCCATTAAAATCCAGCTATAATTTCTGCATATGGCATCAATATTTTTTTCTTGCTTTCTTCAGAAAAAGTTCTTGTTGCTTCCAGCCTACCTAAACCATAAAAATATGTTTTCTGTTCTCCTGCTACATAGATTTTCATTGTAGCTAAAACTTCCTGGTAATATGAAACAGAGGAAATGTATCCTCCCCCACCCCTTTAGGCTGTTAACGTGGGTGGTAATTCATTAAATTGGTTGCATCATTCTCCCAATGGCCTGAAAGAGTGAAAGTGACTACTTTGAATATCAAATTATCCATGAAAATAGATTTATATTTTATTTTCTCCTCATAATTTCATCAGTCTTGTTTCAGGTAATTGTGGGACGGAAGCTAATCTGTGGCTTAGATTTCTTTCCTATTTTTTGTAATCCCAGCAATTCTTCTAATTATGTGTTTTGGCTTCCGAATCAGTTTTAATTCTACATACTGTCAGATGCTGTATAACTCCCTGATCATTACTTCACATATTCTTAACTTGTGGAATACCTGTATTTCTACAAATGTATATTAAATCATATTCCTAAGAGTTAGAGTTTTAATGGGAAATTAATAAGGCATGAGTGAAGAAAGTAACAGTCTATAAAATATGAGCAAAGTTGTGAAATATTGTCTAGGCTTTTTTTTTTTAACTTTCAAATAACAGATGATAAATTTCTGGCATTTACCGACACTACTTTAACTATAATATAAACATTATATACCAAGACAATATCTAAGAATATTAAAGTCTCGTGCTGATCAAAAACAACTTCTTGTTAAGTTTCATTTTTATTCTTCTAACATTATTCTAGGGTAAATCAATTATAAAATATTATTAAAGTCTAAATTAAGCTTATTGAAGTTGTGCAACTAGAATGTAACCAATTATAATCACAATCTCAGCAACTAGAATTTTCTAGTATTTAATTTTTAAGCTACATTGACAGAGAAAATATAAAAGTTCAAGAGTAAAGGAAGAGAGATGAGACAATGAAGAAGACAGTAGAAAAGGAAATAAAAACAAGGGCAACTTGAGGACAACAAATCATCAAATTAGCTAAAATGCTGTATTAAACATGAAGAGTCAAAAAGTTATATAATATTTGAACTCTCCTATTAGGGATTATTTTTAGCACTATGCATAATTTTATGGAAATAATGTAAAACCTTGATTATTACATACCTGTATTACTGAAACACATTTTCAACTGGCTTCTCTTCTTTCAAATGCAGAACCTCTCTAATGAACGTTGTTATGATCCCCTCATGAATCTAGCTCAAATATTCTCTTCATTTTAGAGGTCCCTGCCTTACCTTCTTTACTGGCTCTTAAAATCTTCCATAATTTGATTTTGTTCTAAATGTGTATATACCTATTTCCCACCACTCTATTGTAAGAACATGCCATGCTCATTATTGACGGATTGATTGGTTTATTCATTTATTCACATTTGTTGGACAGGTAATAGTAACGTATATAAAGCAGTCAGTAAGGCAGAAACCATTTCTAGAGTCATGGAACGTACTTTCAGGTGACCAGTTTGTTCTTTGCTGATTCCCACACAATAATTATGTTTGCCTCTGTGCTTTTGCTTGTATTATATAGTTTTTCTCTTTCCACATATATCTGCCAGCTCTGAAAAGCCAGCATACTCCTTTTTATTTTTCCTGAGACAGAGTCTCACTCTGTCGCCCAAGTTGGAGTGCAGTGGTGTGATCTTGGCTCACTGCAACCCTCCGCCTCCGGGGTTCAAGCGATTCTCCTGTCTCAGCCTCTGGTGTAGCTGGGACTATAGGCATGTGCGACCACGCCAGGCCATTTTTTTTTTTTTTTTTTTTTGTTTGTTTGTTTTTTAGTAGAGATGGGGTTTCATCATGTTATTCAGGCTGGTCTCCAACTCCAGACCTCAAATGATCCGCCCATCTCAGCCTCCCAAAGTGCTGGGATTACAGGTGTGAGCCACCACGCCTGACTCCAACCTATTTTTAAAAGTACAGATTAAGTCTAATCTTTCTAATGAAGTATTTCTATCCCACACAGAACCAGAAAATTTCACATTTTATTACATATTATTTTATATATTTTTAAAATATTTGTTTTTTTCAATTTTATTGAGTCAAAGTCTGTTTCCTTTTTATCCTTCAATGGCTAAAGCAGTATTTCTTGAGTAAGAACGTGCATCACAATAATTTGTAGAGCTTTTTAATAGTCTACTTCCAAATTGCTATACTTTAGAGGTTGGGTCCCTGGGTGCATTTGTTTACAAGGTATCTTAGCGTTTAAGTCCCTGGGTGTACTGGTTTAAAAGCCATCCCAAGAAAATTTGGTGCATTCTTCTGGTTAAGAGCCACTGTCTTAACCAACATGGGACACAGTGCACATTGATTAATGAATGAGCTGACTGATATGCAAATTAAACTGTATTATGTTGCTTGGCCTACACAGTCCTAAGAAAGTTAAATCACTTTACCTGTGCTTCTATATATTTCCTATAGAAGCATGGTAAAGGACTTTGGAATATTCATATGAAAGATTAGTGTAATGTCCTATTTTTATTGTATTTTATTAGATGAAATTGAGAATAAATGACTCTAAACCTGTATTTAATGAAAGAAAAATTATGAAAAAAATTACTATTTTTATTTTACACAAAAGAAATTTATATGACATATTTTGCAATTATCAAGTAAAATAAAAACAGCATGGCTAGAAAACAAGAATCTTAGTTATAAAATGTTTATATTAAATTTTTAAAAATCAAGATAATTTATAGAAAACATGAGATGAAGAAAAGACTTATTTCTTAATGTTTTGTAATTTAAAGACTTCCTAGCAGAATATATGAACTTATGCTGATAAATGATGGTTGAAACAATTTGATCTGCTTTGCAAAATGGAGTTACAGGCATTTGAAATTATGACTAAGTGGCCAAATAAGCAATCTAATAACCCATTAAGACTATATATAGTCAAAGTGCCTATTTGTTTGGATGAGTGTGACTCTGGTAGAAAACTTTAAAGCATATCAATTTAAAAGGGTATAATGGAAGAAAATCAGGAGAGCTTACATAAAAACTACAAGACCTGAACATCAATAGGAAGCCAGGATCCTGCTATCACAAAATCAGCAAAAAAATAACCTACAATGCATGTTACTTCCACTAATTTTAGTGTTTTTAGAATATACGAGAGAATATACTGTTGTCAATCTCCTTTTCTCCATCAGCATTTAATGGGCAAAAATAGATGATATGGAAATACAAAGGAAAAACAAAAACAAAAAAAAATTACTTGGGTTATGCCATATTTGCTTGATGCAGATCAACTTTACCACAAAAAAGTATAAAATTTGAGCAAAATTAAAAAAAAAAAATTGAAGCCATCATTAACCAGAATGTTAGAGGTATAGATAAAAAAGAAAATGGAAGGTTCCATGATTTTCATTTTTTTGAGTTTCATTTTTCAATTAAAATAAAAATAAAATTTATCAATATCCTATGCCACTTCTTCCCTCACCCTTCCAGTTACTTGCACCAAAACTAAAGGAAGTTATGTAAGCCAAATAAAATTTTTCCAATATGAAAGCATGGAACTTTATAAAGTAATGTAGAGAAAAGATAAGGGATAAAATAATAGTTGATTAAATATGAATTATGAAGACATAAAAATAATAATGACCTATGAAGAAAAAACACATAAAAGTAATATCCATGGCCATAAGCAACACAAGAGCAGGAAGTGAATAAAGAGCATTCTAAGATCCTCCAGAAAGTAACAGAGAACTAATTTACTTAAAATCCTAGGACATCATGAAGATGTATAATTTTTAAAAAAATAATTTAAAGATTTCAAAAAGAATGTATAGTGCTAAAACTAGATGATAAAAAATGCTTAATCAAAAAAGAAAAGAGAAAAAGAAATCTATAATAAGCAGAATCAACAAAAACAAATAAGATGGCAGATTTAAACCTCAAAATAAAAACTAATGCAATTAGTATAGATTAATACTTTTGAAAGGTTTGGGAAACTATAGCTTTAATCTGTTTTTTAAAAATATGGATAAAGTTTTATTGAAACACAGTCACACTCATTTATTTCTGTCTGTGGCTGCTTTTGAACTACAATGCCAGAGTTGAGTGGCTGTGACACATAATAGATGTGACCCACAAAATAAAAGATAATCTGGCCTTTTATTTAAAAAAATCCCAATCCTTGCTCTAAAAACACAGATTATCAAAATAAAAGAAAGGGAAATTTTCTATACCACTTAAATTACTATAAATAAGTAAATAAATACAAGATATACAAATGTAAATATGTGTGTTAAATACTATATGAATATAAGTACATAGAAATTTTGAAAGAAAAAATATTTTAAAAAGCATATCACATAAACACCAGAAGAAAACTAGTGGAATTTATTTTAAAATAAAAAAGCATCAGTTAATATACAAAGGGATATTTCATAATTATTAAGAAGAAAAACTGGAAGAGGAAATAATAGTTATACATTTTTATGTACCTACTAGCATAGCTCCATGTACATAAAGCTAAAACTGGTAGAAGGAAAAGGGGATATTTATAAATAAGTATTTTAACACTTCTTTCATTAACTGACAGAACAAACCTGTCTATCCATAAATAAGGATGTGAATGTTTGAACCACACAATTATAAACTACTTAATTGATGTCTGCTATCTGTTTGTCCACCCATTCATCCATCCTTCGAGCTTCTTTCTGTCAAACTCACTCAACCACATAATATACAATATATATTGTTTTCAAGGGCTTATGGGGTGTTTATCAAAATGTAATATACATTGTGCAATAAAGCAAGTCTCAAAAATAATCAAAATAGGAAATCATACATAATGTGCCCTATCCATAGTAGAATTAACATTAAAATCAATAATAAAATGTACAAATATTTAGAAATTAAGCAACAAACTTGTACATAACCCATGGGCCAATGAAGTTAAAATGTAAATTAGAAAATAGTTTGAGCTGATTGACAATAAAAAATGGCATATCAAAACTAGTGAGATGCAAATAAAGAGCATACTTGGTAAAAGCATATGGCACATTTTATAATTATAAAATGATCATATTTTAAAAACACTACTTATATTACCAAGAGGCTACTAAAATTATTCATCTCAAGAAGTTAGTAGGAGGAAATAAAGATAACACTAAAAATTAATAAGGAAAACAACACAGAGATGAGGAAAGTCTAAATTGGTTCTATGAAATATCAATAAAACTGATAAACCTGTTTAGCCTGACCAGAAAGGAGGAGGGGAAAGGGAACAAATTAGCCTATCATGAATGATAAAGAAGACACCACTAAGCCTATATAGATATTAAAACTAAGATTCTAACTAAAGATTTGTAATAATAATAAGAATATGTTGAAAACAACTTACTCAAAAAATGAAAAATTTATATGAAATTCACATATTTTCCAGTAATAAAAGGTCTTCACAATATATTAAAACTGACACAAGATCTACAAAAGAAAAGCGATGGCCCTATATCTGTTAAATTTGTCAGATCTCTAAATGAGAACCTTCTTCCTATTAAAGCTATGGAATATGTTCCATTCAACAATGAATTCTACAAATCATTCAGAAAAAGTAATGTAATCCTATATGAAATATTCCAAAGAAAAGCAAAGAAGGAGCAATTCCCAATTTATTTTATACAGTCAACAATCTTTTATAAGAATGGGGAAAAATGTATATACCAATCTCTTTAAACAAAATTCTTAAAAAGAGTTTTTTAAAAAAAAGTTCTTAAAAAAACCAACTAGGTTTTTTTGTTTATATGAATGCAAAGTTGAACAATTGTTAACCCATCAACGTAGTGCATCAGACTAACAGAGCAAAAGAGAAATATCATGTGTTTATCTCAAAAGATGCAGAGAAAGACAGCTACCATGAAACTATTAGTAAACTAGAAGTAGAAATTTTCTTTAGGAGCATACAAAAAATTACAGTAAGCTTTCCATCTAAATCAAGAATGAGATAAATATATCCACCATCATCACTTCAATTCAAATATGTACTTGAGATGTAGTCAGTGCAACATATCACGAAAAAGAATGGTATAGGAATTCAAAATGAAGAAATAAAAATGTCTTCTTAAGATAATGTTGAAAGCATGTAGAAAATTCCAAAGAATCAATTAGAATTAATATCTAAATTTAACATGGTCTTTAAATATAAAATTAGTAAATAAAATTAATTTTATGTCTATATACCAACAATGAACAGTTATAAAGTAAAATCGAGAAAATTATTATTAATTGCAAGAGCACCAAATGTCATTGAATAAGAATAAATCTCACAAAATTTATACAAACTCTCTACACAAAAAACTACAAAGTATTTTTGAGAGATTAAAGAAAGCCTAAATATAAAGAAGGGCATATTATGCCCATGAAAGAAAATGTCAGTTTTCCCCAAATTGATCCAGAGAGTCAATGTAATCCCAATAAAAATTACAAAAGTTTTGTTTTACAGAGACTGATAAGATTCCAAAATGTATACAGAAGTGCAAACAGCCAGAGGAGAATCAAGACACATTAGACATGCTTGAAGTAGAACAAAATTTTAAGGTTTACACTATGAGATATTAGGAATTGGTGTAAAGCCACCGTAGTTTAAAAAAATGAGGGGACCCTTAATGGAAGCATAGATAAACGGCCACTGTCATAGAATAGGGTGTCTAGAAATAGAAATAGACCGACAAGTATAAAGACACTGGACTGATAACAAGGTGATGCCTTCAAGTGATAGGAAAGCAACTGTCTATTCAATAAATGATGTTGGGTCACTGAGACATCTTTTTGGGAAAACAATAAATGTTAACTCTTCCTCACATCAGGAGGAAAATCAATTCCATGTGGATTATAGAATAATGTATAAAAGATGAAGCATAAAGTTTTTAGAAAATGACATATAGATGAGTTTTGACCCTGGTATATGTAAATATTTATTAAACAGAAAACAGTTTTTCCCAATCATAAAGGAAAATATTGATAATTTATGTGTAATAAAATTAAGATATCATGTTTATTAAAATATACTATTTTAATATAGAGAGTGAAAAATAAGTCACAGGGTAGGAGTATATTTAATATATATAACTGATAAATTACATGTACGCAGAATATATAAAGCACTTCTGCCGGGCGTGGGGGCTCATGCCTGTAATCCTAACACTTTGGGAGGCTGAGGCAGGCGGATCACCTGAGGTCAGGAGTTCGAGACCAGCCTGATCAACATGGTGAAACCCCATCTCTAGTAAACATACAAAATTAGCTGGGCATGGTGGCACATGCCTGTAATCCCAGCTACTCGGGAGGCTGAGGCTGGAGAATCACTTAAACCCAGGAGGTTGCAGTGAGCGGAGATCGCGCCATTGCACTCCAACCTGGGCAACAAGAGCAAAACTGTCTCAAAAAAAAAAAAAAAAGCTTCTAAAAACCATTAAAGATGAAAAAGAGCTAACCAAATATGAAAGCTGGCAATAAATACATTAAAAAGTACTTAACTTCATCAGTTTTCAGGGAAATGCAAGCTAAAATCACAATGAGATACACCACCACACATACTAGAATGGCGAAAATTATACTAACAATACCATATATTGACAAAGAGGTAGCATAATTGGAACTCATACACTGCTGACAGGGTTTAAATATTTAGCATTATTTTGAAAAACTGCAGTGGTATCTACAAATGTGAAAATGCATATTCTAGGTAATTCTACTGATATGCATACACTTGTCAGAACTGCATATGTCTGTTCCCCAAAACATATATACAAGAATGTTCATAAGTTACATTATGTGCAATAGTAAACCAAATATTGCATGCTCTCTTTTATAAGTGGGAAATAAATGATGAGAACACGTGGACACATAGAGGGGAATAACATACACTGGGGCCTTTCGAACGGTGGAGGTTGGGAGGAGGGAGAGTATCAAGAAAAAAGACTAACGGGTCCTAGACTTAATATCTGGGTGATGAAATAATCTATACAACCAACACCCATGACTCAAGTTTACCTATTTAACAAATCTGCATTTGTAACCCTGAACTTAAAATGAAAGTTAAAAAAAGTTGGAAAATGAATGACCACCAAAAATAAAATAGGTAAATAAATGTGTAATTTCACACAATGGACTACTATACAGCTATGAAAATAAATTAAATATTGTTACACCAGCAACATGAATGAATATCAGGCTATTACTATGAGTGAAGAAAAGCTAGACACAAAATAATATGTATTATATAATTTCATTATACATATTTTTAAAACAAGCAAAACTAACAGTGTTAGATACTGGGGTAATGGTTGTCTTTGGATAGACAGTCTAGCTGTGACTGAAAAAGGCATATTGGAGCTTCTGGGATTTTGGTAATATTTTATTTCTTGACCAAGCAGTTTTTACTAGTTTGTCCACTTTGTAAGGTTCACCAATCTGTGAATGTATCATCTCTCTCTCTCTCTCCTTCAGCTCATGCTGCAGACTGAATTGTGTCCCTTCAAATTCATATGTTAAAGCCTTTACCCCCTTGTGATTGTATTTGGAGATGGTGGGGCCTTTGGGAGGTAACTAAGATTAAACTCATGAGCATGGGGCCATAATCTGGTGGAATCACTGGCTTTAGAGGAAGCCACATTAGACCTCTTGCAGTTATGCGTACAAGTATACTCTGTGCCTGTAGAAAATCTCAAAGAATCTACAGGAATTAATAACTAAACTTAAGATGGTCTTTGGATATAAAATTTCAATCATAATTGAACAGTAATGTGTGTTCCTATTGTTATATGATATACAGTTTTCTCTAGTCCAACCTGAGATCCAGGTATATAATCTAGGTACTGTATAATGGTAGTAGTGTATATGATTATAAATTATTGAAAAATTTATTTCCACAGATTTCTAGGAAATTCTATAATCTATAATAATCAATACATTTAGATTTTAACTCTATAGTGGGTATCAAATATTGCAAATCTTTCTAACATACTTTCGTTCACTGATTTTTTTTTCTTTTTTAGGTTTTTACTCTCTTCTAAGTTGTTCTTGCTTCTGTTTAGCCAATTTGGACTGTTTCTCAAGAATATATACTCAGATATGGACTGTAATTATACCCCTCATTTTAATTCTTTTAAATACCATCCCCCTCTACAAAAAAAAGAGAAAGATAAAGCTACTAAAAGCAAGCATTGGTTTTTTATGTGTACACCTGAGTCTTGAAATATAAGGACTTCGAAGTGATAATAGAGTGCTTTGCATTTGCATTGTGTACTTTCGTTTCTAGAGCACTTTACATAATTTAACTCATTGTATCTGCTTACATATTTTATTATATTATTTAATGCAGTATATAAAAACATAAAACTATTCTTTAAAATACTCGTTTCATTCTGCTTCTACATTAGCAGTCTCAACTCATCTATATTTTGATCAGTTATCTGCTATTCTTTCTTTTGAACATTTCATTTCAAAGCCAGAATTAAGGAGTAATTGTAAATGTAGCATGGTTTTCTCCCTAGTTATATCAAAGTTAATTTGTTGTCTTGATGGTATATTTTACTTTTTCTGGCATTTTCCTCACTGTAGTGTTAACCCTGGTTTTAAAATAATCAGTGTGGCTATTCTAAAGAGTCTTAATTGATTACTACCTTATTGCTCACAGCTCATTCTTCATCCTCTGTTACTAATTTTAAATCCTTTCCTTATACTCTGCCATTTGAAACTATAGATTTTCAATATTTTTTATACATTGATTCACCAAACCTCTCACCCTTGAGCAACAACCTCTTATGACGTGATTTTGTGTCTGTCCTCTATTCCCCCATATTTTGACCTTTGGTAAGGTTTTACCCTGAAACATCATCTCTTTTTTGAGCAGCATTGACAATCCCTGCTACAAGATTGAATATTCTCCACAATAATTTCAATTGCTGCCTTTCAATTGTTTGGGCTTACTGTTCCATAAAGCAATAAAAAACTCTCTACACAAAGATATTCCACATCAAGTTGGTAGCAAGTAAACAGAATTAACGTATAAAAGACAAAGGATTAAAGTTGCTTAATGGAATTGTCTGGTTCTAAGCAATCTCCTAAAATTTTCTGTTTTAAATCATCATCAACAAACATTTATTGAGCATCCTAATAAGAATGTTCATTGATAAGCACACTAGTTTTATTTTGCAAGTTTAGTTTATAAATCATTCTTCACACATATTTACATAAAATATAATAGCCGTCTTTTTCATTCACATCATGTTTTCTTTATTTCTTATTCACTCTAACCTTGATATTTTTATTGATTGTAAAAATTAATGTTTCACATCTATTTTTTTCCTAAGAATTGTTATCTTTTGACATAATCACTGTGATTATGTTCTTACAGTAGTTGTGAATAATGTACTGTATTCTATAAACATATATTATTACCAATGGGCGACAGAGGCAGACAAAGAAATATTGGCTAATAAGGACCAGAACTTAGACAAGAAGGGCTTGGTTATTATCTCAGAACCCATGGATGAAAAGATTGGGTTAGAGGGGTCAGAACCTTGGCCAAAGTCTGTGCCATGGAATGAGAAACCAACTTGACATCCTTAGGCTTTGTGTCTCCATCCAAATCTCATCTTGAATTACAATCCCCATTATCCCCACCTGCCAAAGGAGAGACCAGGTGGAAGTAATTGAATGATGGGGGTGGTTTTCTCCATGCTGTTCTTGTGGTAGTGAGAGAGTTCTCACGAGATCTGATGCTTTTATAAGGGGTTCTTCCCTCCTTTACTCAGCACTTCTCCTTCCTGCCGTTTTTGTGAAGAAGGTGCCTGGTTTCCTCTTTACCTTCTGCCATGAATGTAAGTTTCCTGAGGTTTCCACAGCCATGCTGAACTGTGAGTCAATTAAACCACTTTCTTTTATAAATTACCCAGTCTCAAGGAGTTCTTTATAGCAGTGTGAAAATGGACTAATACAAGTTGAAACATTGATGTCAAGAATGAGCTAGTATCTTTGAAAGCACAGGCTCTTCATGCACTTTGTTTTCTAGGCCTGAATTGAGATAAGAGAATTGAAATAAAGTGTAGGTGGAACTAAAGTCACAGGCCAAGCACATAGGTGTGAGTTCTTGGAATTGAGGAACAGAGTCACGTTCTCAGTAATATGGTGAAATAGTCACATCATCCCGCTCTGTTCCTCCCGGGATGTGAATCATCCCTTCGTTCAGCATATTCACTTTGTATAAGCTACCAGCCAGTCAGTCATTTGGTAGCCATCTCAGTTATCAGTTCAACTGTTGAAGTATTGCAGTACCTGTTTTCAATAACTCTTATTTTACTTAACAGTGGCTCCAAAACACAAAAGCAGTGATGCTGGCATATTGTTATAATTCTATTTTATTATTACTTTTGTCAATCTTGTACTGTGCCTAATGTATACATTTTATTATAAGTATGCTTGTATAAGCAAAAACATAGTATATATAGGGCTCAGCACTATCCACCATTTCAGGCATACACTAGGGGTCTTAGAATGTATCTCTAGAGGATAAGGCAGGACTACTGTAGTGATAAATTGGAAAAGAAATCAGTCTGGCTGATAATCACAGTTTGTTTTTTTTTTTTTTTTAACAGAACATTAGTGATATTTGCATTGAGATATAACGTCAAGAGAAGAAAATATTTTAAACCTGACACACACAAGTCACACTTAGACTCACAATAGACCAAATCCTCTCCTGAGTGACTGCTGCTTTTTAGGAATGACATTCTAGCTCTACTTTGCTCCTCTTTCTCTCCTTAAATCACTTTCACTTCAAGTTTTTAAAATATTTTACCATATCTACTAAGAACACTTCATTATGACTATCTTTGCTCTCCTTCTTGTTACATTGACTTTCCTACGCATAGCTCTTTCACTAGTTCCTTGAACTTTGCCGCATTTCTCCTGATGCCTCATAATTCATCTGTGAATGTTTCTACTTGCAATTTTTCTAGGTATATGTATATGTAACCTGTATATGGTTTTGAGCTCTGTTTAGTAATCCCAGTAATAAAGTGTAGTAATCTGTTAAAGGAAGTAAGTACTTCTCACTCCTTGCTTTTATGAGTTGTGTATTGACTTTAACTCATTCGGTTTTAAATAAAATCTCCTGAAGTAAAATAATTTTCTTCCAAGTATTTTTCCCCACTTTACTTGTAATATTAATTCTTTTTGGTGTTTATCCTAAATCATATAACTCTAAAGCAGGGATGGCATATACTTGGCAATAAGGGATGCATGTCTCTCCCTACAACTACAGTTTTATAAAGCACCTAAGAAAATCCAGTGGTCTCTTCCCTACTCAACAAACCCACATCCTACTCCTCAGATGTCACAAAGTTCAGCACTTTTAAGTGTTTCTTCTGATATTTATCTCTGTATTTAAATAATATGTTTTTACTTAGATTTGTTTGTAGATTTTGAGAATGAAGCTCTATTGAACACCTTCTCATGCATACATATTCCCTTCTCCATCCCTCACACTGTTTTTATACCAATGTATGTGCTTATACCAATGCTGAGCATTTAACTTTTATGAGTGCATAATTTTTATTCATAACTAGGCCATATTTTTTACCATAATTGCACATCTTTTTTACATGTCTTTGTTTCTCATACAGTTAATATTGATCCTCTGTTTGGTTTGCTTAGTTTTTCATGAAAATATTACTAATATAGACCCAAACATTTTGCCCATAGGAATAAAATACCTTCCATCAATAAGTTTAAATACTTTTTACCAATCTTCAGTTTCATTTTCTTATTCAGATATATCCCTCCCTAAACTGCCTGTCCTCCTGTATTTACTAGTTGCTCGCTAAACCTCACATACCACTGTCTTCTTGAGATCTCCCTTCCCTATGAGTCTAGGGCTTATTGCATTCTTCTTTCTTGAATACTCTGATTTTTATATCTTGATGAGTTTTCTCATTGCTAGATTATTTTCATAAGTTTACTGAGAAATTCAGAAGGAGGGTAAGTTTGAGATTTGGCATAGCTGAACTCGTTACCTTCAGACTTGATTTACAGTTTCTAGTTCCCAGGTTGGAAATCGTATTTCCCTAGAGTTGTGAAGATATTATATGGCAAATATATACACTTTGTTGTATGGCAAAACATATACTGCTTCATTTTTCTATTGACCTTCCTTACTAGTAGGGAACACCTGCCTGAGCTCTAGTGATGTATGCAATTTCCAGCTCTGGTCCTTAAAACCTCCACAGAAATTGCCCTCTTTCGTTAAATTGCAGCCTAATTGTGATTAGTGAACTCTAAGGCCATAGGTGACAGCAGAAGTACTATATGAGAAGACCTAGGCTCCTCAAGTACTATCACAGATAGGTCTGAGTCATGCGCAATAATTAAAAATCATTTGTTGAGCCACTGGGATTTGAAAATTGCATGTTACAGAAATCAGTTTGTGCTCACTAATACACATGTTCCATTGTTTTCTAGCTCCAAGATATGCTGCTAAGACACCTAATGCTATTCCATTGCCTGATCCTTTGTGTATCACCTAACTAGTTTTCATTTTGTCCTTTGGTTCTATATATATGGATATATTTATGTGTGTGTATGTGTAGACATATATATATATATAAAGACATATATACACACACGTGAGTGTGTATATATTTTTATTTCTTACGCTGGGCAATCTGTAGGTCATTTCGATTTGAAGACATGTCCTTCAATTCTTGTGCTTTTTTATTAACTGGTTTGTTTCACATAGGTAATAGACTCTGGAATGATGTTTGTTTATCTTTTCTTTCCAATATTACATCTCTTTGCTTTGTAGTTCTACATTCAGGGAGATGTCTTCAAATTGATCAGATTTAAGTTCTACTTTTAAAATTGCATTTATTTGTATAATTATTACTTTTTAACGACAAAATCATATATATTTATGGTATGCAACAAGTTGTTTTGAAATAAGTACACATGGTAGAATGGCTAAATCCAGCTAATCAGCATATGTAATTAAAATCTCTCAACAGTTTTTGTATATACAATACATTGTTTTTAACTACAGTCATCAAAAGATGTACAAAAGATCTCTTGAAGTTTTTCTTTCCTACCTGAAATCTTGTATCCCTTGACCCATGCATCCTCATTCCCCTGCTTCCCCAAGCCCCTGGTGACCACATTTTACTTTCTGCCTCTATGAGTTCAACTTTTGGACTCATATTGTTCATGTTTTCACAAATGAAAGGATTTTGTTCTTTTTTCTTTAATAACCGAATAGTATTTTACTATGTATGTTTCTTGTATACTTAGGTTAATTCCATATCTTGGCTATCGTAAATAGTATTGCAATTAATGTGACAGTTCAGACATCTCTTCAACATACTGATTTCAAATCTTTGGGGTACATACCCACAAGTAGGATTGCTGGATCATATGGTAATTCTATTTTTGTTTGTTTTTTTAGGAACCCCTGTACTGTTCACCAAAATGGCTGTATTAATTTACATTCCTACCAACAGTATACAAAGCTTCCCTTTTCTCTACATTCTTGCTAACACTTTGTCTTTTGATAAGAGCCATTATAACAGGTATTATGGTTTTAATTGCAATTGCCTGATGATCAGCGATGTTGAGCATTTTTTCATATACCTGTTAGTCTTTTGTATTTCTTCCTTTGAGAAATGTCTACGCTGGTTCTTTGCCCATTTTTAAATCAAATTACTTATGTTTTTGCTATTGAGTTTTTTAAAAAAAAATTTTGAATATTAACCCCTTATCAGGTGTAAATATCTTCTTCCATTCTGTAAGTTGTCTCTTTACTCTGTTGATGGTTTCCTTTTTCATGTAGTTTTTATTATTTCATTCATATTTTAAATTTTCAGTAATTATTTTCTTGTCTCTGAATTTTACTTTTTAAATAACCTTCTGTTCCTATTTCATGATTTCAGTATTTCTTTTATTACTCTGGGTTTATTTTTTTCAAAATCTATTCATTTCACTTAGTATAAAAGCCAAATTGCTTACATTTTTCTGACAACCTTATAATACAGTATACTCTCTAGCCATCCTTTACCTCTCTGATCTTATCTACTGCATTTCCAGGTGCTCTGGCATTTTATTTGTACTGGTTTCCCTAATGTACTTTGGATCCAGCAGACACTTGCCATTTTCTCTTTCCCCAAGTATCTACATGACTTTCTCCCTCATCTGCATTAGGTCTTTATTCAAATGTCACATTCTCACAGATGTTCTGTGAAACCTATTGAATATTCTGCCCCACCTTCCCAGTTTCCCTTCTGTTTTAGTTTTCTTCATTGCAGTTATTATTTTTTACTGATTTATCTTATTTATTGTCTGATTATCCCCAGTAGAATAGATGTTCTATTAGAGTGGGCTTTTTAATTTTAACAGGCAAATCCCCAATTCATAGAGCTTTCATGGAAAATATTGGTGCTCAAATATTTTAAGGGATCTTGAAATCACATCTGCATCCAATGCACAGTAAAGAAAACCCTCTAAATTAAAACATAAAAGTTGTTTTGCTGAAAAACTTGCAAAATCTTAGGGATAACAAATAGTCGTTCTTGGAGACTCCTTCAACAGGTATAGCATGAATTATTTCCAACAGTAACATTTTCTGGGTCCAGTGTTTATTTATTTTGATTCCTGCATTTCAACATCAACTTTTTGCAATCACCTTCAGAAATACACATCTTTTGACCCAGAATAGTGCATAGTCTTTGTTGTTTGGATGGTCAATATTGAGATCAGCAAAATATTGCTCTCTTTCTCTTGATTTTTTCCTTCCCATTACATACCTTTACTCATTAATTATTAAACTTTCTCCTTTTTAGTCTTACAGTTTTTTCTTATTTACTCAATCTGCATTGATAAATACTTACTGTTTTACAAGTTCTTATTCAGAAATTGTGAGGGAAGGGGAAGCATGGAGATACAGAAACAGCCAAAGATATAATGTTCATTTCCTATCTATGTTCCTTTACTTGACTAGTATAGAAAAACAAAAATCAAAAAACAAAAACAAAAATAATCTATCTTTTCCGTAAGTCTCTAAGATAATTTCATTATATGGTTGCTTTGCATACTTCATTTTATTTACTAGTTTTATTAAAACTGTAGACAATTGAATTAAATATTTTCTTTTATATGTGTGCTGCAAAGTATGCTGTTCTTTGTCATACAGTATTAATCCCTTATTATCTTTACACCTCAGATGTCAAATAGAACAAAACTGAAACATGTGCAAAAGTATTGTGGTGCCAGAGCAATGGTACATGTGTGGAACTGAGAGAAAAGGACCACTGTAGTAGGAACTATGGTATTGCAACCCTAAACTCCCTTATCCAGTTTCTGAAAGTGCTGCCAGCAGAGAGCCTACAGCTGTCAGCCACTTTAGGGATTGCTTCATCTGTGGGAAACTATTTGCCCAAGGCCAATTCCTTTCCTTGGAAAGCCTATATCCAATGACTGATTAATGGATGACTTTGAAGGTTTGTCCACCTTTATACCCAACTCAGGACATTTGTGAAGCACCATGGAGTGAGCAAAAGCTGCCATTGAGCCTGCCTCTTAGCTTGATTCCTCCCTCTGCCCGGTCCTACTCCCCTCCCATTCCTTCCATCATTGTCAACCCCAAGGACATTCTTTAGCGATTATTCTGCAGGCTAAATTTCCTGTCAGAGTCTGCTCCTTTTAACAACCAAACAACACCAGTTTTCATAAGATCTTGTGCCTTCTTTCTGCAAACATTTAACCTGAACTTCAAGTCCCATATGCTTGAAATGTGATATTTTAAAAATCACTTCATCATAAAGTAATTGTTTTTCAATCTTTTGTATTAATAATATAATTCATGGTCAGCAGTATTGTTTTATGTTGTTTGTATAAGGTAATATATTGTTTCCAAAAATGTTTCTAAAAAACATTCTGGCCAGGTACAGTGGCTCACGCCTGTAATCCTAGCACTTTGGGAGGCTGAGGTGGGCAGATCATGAGGTCAGGAGTTTGAGACCAGCATGATCAACATGGTGAAACCCTGTCTCTACTAAAAACACAAAAATTAGCCAGGCGTGGTGGCGTGTGTCTGTAGTCCCAGCTACTCGGGAGGCTGAGGCAGGAGAATCACTTGAACCTGGGAGGTGGAGGTTGCAGTGAGCCGAGATCGTGTCACTGCACTCCAGTCTCGCAGACAGAGCGAGACTCTGTCTCAAAAAAGAAAAACAGAAAAAAGAAAAAAGTTTTTTATCTCATTCATCTCCATTCAATAATTACTGAAAACTAGCAAAATACTAGATGCTATGGATACTGAAGTCAACAACTGGCTCTGTTCTGAAGAAATTTATAATCCTGTGGAATTAGACTAATAAGTAAATCAAAAATTGTAATAATGTGACATAGAAATACACAGAAGTCTTCAGAAACATTCAGGTGTGAGATATAACATGAACTGAGAAGTTGGAGGTATGTCAGGGAAAGCTTCCATGAGGAAGAGATGCTGAATTTAAATACTGAAGCATTAGAAATATTAGGCATATTTCATTACTCAGGTTAGGTTAGGCTGTGCTGTGGTATAAATAAAGTGGACCAGAACCCTAAAGGTGTACTTCTTTCTCATGCTACATTATGATGCAGAATGATGGCTCTTCAGGGTAACTACCCTTTCAAGAGTCTTGGTTCCTTCAAGGTCCATCATCTTGGCTTCATCATCTCAGATGCCTTTTAGTCCAGATGTACAAATGAGGGAGAGTAAGCTTGGCAGATGGAACAATATGTTTTCACCTAACTCTGAAGGCTTTGTACATCATTTTGACCACAATTTTTTATCCAGACTACTTACACGATTCTATCCTCATGCAAGGGAGCCTGTGAAATATTTATAAGGAAAAGGAAATGGAATTTATGGAGTGAATAGAAAGCCTCTGAAACAGAAGTGTTAAAGTGGAAAGTACTTCAGATGGAGGGAAAAGCAAGTATAAATACACATTGTTAAGAGACAGCATGGCACATATAGCATAAGACGAGATAAGGAGGGGTACAGGATGAGGACAAAGAGGTCATTGAGGATCACATTATAAAGGGGATTGTATGGCATAGTAAATAATTTTTCCCTTACCTGAGACATAGAATTGTTATTAACATGTTTTAAGCAAGAGAGTGATATGACTAGAATTCTTGTTATAGAATTGCTTTAGACTTTGCAGAGAACAGAATGGGGGAAGAAGGCAGAACAGGGCAAAAAGTTTGCAGACAGGGAGGTTAATAAGAGTATATAATATGCTTTCTGTGGGATGTAAATGTTGTTCCATGATATTAACTATGTAACTGAATATTTATTTTTTAAACAAACACTCTAAGTGCTCCAATAATTTGTAGGCTACACAAAGAAATTATGTAGAGCTTCTTTATCATGCCAATTTATGATTTATCTCTTTGGAATAATTTGTTTCATACTGAACTCTTATAAATTAGGTTTAAGTTCAGCTTTACAAAATAGAATCTTAAGCAAGAATGACTTAAATAATATACATGTACATTTCTCCCTAATGTGAAATAATTCTGTAGATTATTATAGCACTGGACTGATGGTTTTATGGGCACTGGGAGCCTGGGATTCTTTCTAACACACTGCATTGCCATCATGGTCCCAAAAGACTGTTAAAGCTTCAGTCATTGCATCTGTGTTTCAAGTAACAGAAAATTAAACAAGGATTGTAAAAGGGTGCTATACCTTGGATATCTAACTCCCCCAAATTTCATTTGATCTCCAGTGTTGAAGGTGGGTCTTAATGGGAGGTGTCTGGGTCATTGGTGCTGTCCTCACAGTAATGAGTGAGTTCTCATTCTATTAGTTCCTTCGTGAACAGGTGATTATAAAGAGATGGGTGCCCTCCTCCATTCTCTCTTGCCTTTTCTCTCACCATGTATGTCTGCCCACACTGGCTTCCCTTCCCCTTCTGCCATGAATGGAAGCAGCCTGAGGCCTTCACCAGAGGCAGATGCTGGTGTCTTGCTTATTGTACAGCCTACAGAACCATGAGCCACATAAATCTCTTTTCTTTATAGATTCCCAGGCCCAGGTATTCCTTTGTAGCAGCACCAATGGACCAAGACAAAGGGTATGCCTCCATCTTTGCAGGAAGACTTCTTGGAAGTTCTCTATCACTTATCCACCTGTACCTCAGTGACCAGACTTACTCACATGACCACACCTAGTTGAAACAGAAGTTGTTTCTTTACTTGTGTGGCAATGTGCTCAGCTAAAATAAAAATTATATTAATTGTGGCCGGGTGTGGTGGCTCAAGCCTGTAATCCCAGCACTTTGGGAGGCCGAGACGGGTGGATCACGAGGTCAGGAGATCGAGACCATCCTGGCTAACACGGTGAAACCCCGTCTCTACTAAAAGATACAAAAAATTAGCCGGGCCCGGTGGCAGGTGCCTGTAGTCCCAGTTGCTCGGGAGGCTGAGGCAGGAGAATGGCGTGAACCCGGGAGGCGGAGCTTGCAGTGAGCCGAAATCACGCCACTGCACTCCAGCCTGGGCGACAGAGCGAGACTTCGTCTCAACAAAAAAAAAAAAAAAAAAAAAAAAAAAAAAAAAAAAAAAAAAAAAAAGTGTTAGATAATTGGAAAAAGGATATTTGCTAAGCAACCAGATGTCTCTGCCACTACCTTTTCAATTAGCTACCATTACCCTTTTAAGTTTATTTTATTTACTACCCCATTTTAGCGTTTCTTTATGAAGATTCAGATCCCAATTTATTGCTTTACTAGGAAATGTAATTCGAGGAAAGAATTCATTCTCCTGGCCTTCCATGTGGTGAGCTTTCTTTACAAGACCTCTGTTTACACCATTCCCACTGTTCAGGTAAGGAATAAATTGCTAATTGGTGGTTGACAAAGTATGATATTCATTATCAAGGTTTCTTTTCTTGGATAGAGGTAATCTAAAAATAAAATAAAAACCTGTGAGATTAACTTTCATTTCTCTCCTCTGTGCTTGTGATCAGTATGAGGCAAGGATCTTGTGTGAGTCTGTTCTTCACACCTTGAGTGAGATATCTTATGGTCTAGGCTTACAGATGGGAACATATGAAAACACATTTGGGCACAGATTTAAAGCCACAGTCTAATCATTTTTATATTACAGTTGATGCTCATCTTTTGATACTTTGTTTCTGGATTTTATTTTTCAGTGGGTCACAAGTTAAGGAAGGTAATATGCACATGGTGCCTAATTCCTCATTATTCTGGAGATTCTGACCAGAGATTCCAAAAACAAAGCTTATAGGAGTCAGGTCAAGAATAGAGCTACTTCATGAAAGAGGACAGACAAACTTAAGAGTCATATAAAGAGGAGGCGCCTTCTCAGCTCTAGTCGATGATTACCAGGTAGAAATTCTGATTTGTGATTATGTGATTTTTCAGTTTTGGGGGAGAAACTAGAAATGTAGATTTTCATATTAAATTACCTGGTTTTGTAAAATATTCATCAAATTTAATAATCAAAGCAATACTGTATGAACAAAACAAAACCTGTCTGTAGAGTCCCAAGATAACAGTTTATTCTAAAAGCCTATCATTATGTAAAAATCCCACAGTGTTTGTTCAGGCAGGGTGGGTTATTATTTTTCTAGTACAAGGGGTTCACATGATTGTGACTAGGCATTTTAGAATGGGGAAGAAAATATGACTTTAGAGAGAAAGTCCCCTAGCAGTATGAAAATATCCATGGCTAAAAGTAAGGACTACTCAATGCAGCCTGTGTTTAAAGAAACACACTGGTTGGAAAGAGAATTTGCCTTTGACATTTTTTTCTTTTAATGATATTCCCCGCACTCCCTTGTTTGGTAGTAGTGACTGAATTTTATGTAATTATAACTAAGAAAATGATAATGTTTAAAAACTTTGTCAAAAGCTTATTTACCACAGATACTCAGGAGGTAGGAAAGAGGTAATACAAATATTCCTACAGATGAAGCAGTTAGCCTTGCTTCAGAGGCATAGTAGGGCTTTAAAAATGGAAACCAGCTAAGGCATTGTCATAGAAAACATTGCTAAGACTCTGCTCTGGCATGGACAACTCACAGGGAAAAAAAAAAAAAAAAACCAATTTTTGGCATATCCTCTCTCTCATACTCTCTCTTTCTTCTTCTTTCTAGCAGAGAGAGTATATTTAAAAGAGTCATTGCATATTTTTAAAAATTTCACCACACATTCATGCATCAATGTCTTTTTTTTTTTTTTTTTTTTAAATCCAACTTTAGAACGCAGGGCTAAGTGTATTTTTTCAAATAATGGAGGTCAGGGATAAGCCATAGAGGTTGCAGCCCTGCTCTGGGAGGAATGCTCACATTTCATTACCTGGTAATTTCAGTTAGTGAGGTACCAAATCCAAAATTTTATATAAAATCTACAATATTAATTTTACCTTATTTCTCCAATTTTATCTCTTTTTAATGTTATGTAAAATGTTCAATTCTGGCATGTAGAAAAAGAAAAAAATTAAGTGTGTGAGAATCAGTCTATGGAACATAGAATTAAATGGAAGCATAATCATTTTAGTATTACTTGTATAGAAAGCGAATATTATTCCAGAACCAAATATTGTATTATTGCTTATTATATTGTCCATTAAATCATTGCTGATACATTTATTTTTTAACATTTAGCTAATTCAATCAGATACAATGATGAAAGTACTATCAACAGATATGTAACATTTCCTTTTGTTATTCCTATTTCATTAATGGGCATTTACCTTTGACTTAGTCTTATTTCTAAATCTTAAGAAAGGCATAGGAACAATGAAGCTTACTACTGTTATATTTTTAAGATCATTCTGCTGTTTTGCTCTATGTGTCACTTGACAGTTCAACAACAATTAGACATTTAATAATTGAAAAGCTTGTTTATGTTGGAAAAAAGTGAAGAGTTCTTATCTTGGACAGCACATTTATGCACACACCTTTTTGAGATATGGTATATTGAGGGAATTTATGTGCCCTATTCTATAATACAAGTAGTAAGGTCAATTTCACTGTAAGGTACAACCTCACAACACAGTTTCTGGGGGCTTGTTGGCATTTCTTAAGCAGGGAGTCATTAATATACCCCATTGGTCCTTATTCCCAGCAGTCAGGACTGCCACATTCAGCAGCTCACAAGAGATTTAGAGTAGATGATCTAATAAATTAACCCTGGTTTTGCACACAGGCACATCAGGGAAGATCTTAAGATCTTCAGGTTCTGCATCTTGCCACCCTTCAGGACTTTCTTACGACATGAGCAGTATGAGTGACCTGTCAGTTGACAATTTGCTGAACCTTTTTCACAACTACTTCTTCAGCCTGGGATGCTGTCTTCTGGGTGCCATGTTTATATCTTCTTGGCCTGCCCCTCTCTTCTCAGACCCCTACCCAAAACTCCAATATTCCTCATCTCTGTCAGATAACCGTTTCCCAACCTCCCACCATTTGTCTTGACTCCATAAAATTTCAGCATGGGTATGTAAGACATAGAGGTTATTAAATAGGGTCCCGTGAGGCATAATCCATGTTTGGAAATTGATTATGTTTGCCCTTCTAGGTTGCCTCTGCAATGTTCTCATGTTGCCTCACTCTGTAAGAATTCATATGGTTTCACTGTTATTTTTCCCTGAAACTTCAGGTAAAAGTAGTCTAATGTATGGTGAGTTTCTGTAGGAAACCCCAAAGCAGGTTTTAGAAATTAGATTACTCGTTCGTTTCCATGACCTAGGGACTATCCAATAGAAATATATTACAAGCCACACACGTAATTTTAAGTTTTCTAGCAGCCACATTAAAAATAGTGAAAACATATAGAACAAACTTAATACATTTTGTTTCAGTGCATGCATAAAATTTATGATTTCAACATGTAATCAGTATTAAATTTATTAATAACATATTTTAAATATCTTCATAATAAATATCTAAAGTGTAGAATAAATGTGTATTCTACACTTACAGGAAACCGCAATTTGGATAATAATTTTTGTCAGAAAAATTTGATCTGTGTCTAGATTTTATAACCTTTATATTTAAAAAGTTAGGTTCCATTAACTAAATTGTACCAAACATATCGGAAAATTTTCCAATAACTAAAATGTATACGAAAAACTCAGTTTCTTTTCAGTATTTTAGGTTATGAGCTGATAACATTTAACTATAAATATGGATAAAATATATCAAAATATAAATTGGGCAGTGTCACATAATCATGTAACCTAAGAACTGTACTTTTTATTATTCTTTCTTTTTCTTAGCTTTTATTTTAGGTTCAGCAGTACATGTGCAGTTTTGTTACCCATATTTGTTACATAGGTAAATTGCATGTGACAGGGGTTTAGTGTACAGATTATTTAGCATCCAGGTAGTAAGCATAGTACCTGATAGGTAGCTTTTCAGTCTTTACCCTCCTCCCACCCTCCACCCTTAAGTAGGCCCTGGTGACTGTTTTTTTCTTCCTTGTGTCCATATGTATTCTGCTACACTCCCCCTTATAAGTGAGAACATGCAGTATTTGGTTTTCTGTTCCTCCATCAGGTGGCTTAGGATCATGGCCTCCAGCTCTATCCATGTTGCTGCAAAGAATGTGATCACATTCTTTTTTATGGCTGCATAGTATTCCATAGTGTACATGCATTACACTTTTTTTCTTTTTAATTTTTATTTTTATTTAAATTCTGGGGTACATGCGCAGGACGTGCATGTTCATTACATAGTGCCATAGTGGTTTCCTGCACCTATCAACCTCTCACCTAGCATATTTTCTTTATCCAGACTAACATTGATGGACATTTCGGTTGATTCCATGTCTTTGCTATTGTGAATGGTGCTGTGATGAACATATGCATGCATGTGTCTTTACAGGGGAATGATTTACATTCCTTTGGGTATATCCCCAATAATAGGATTGCTGAGTGAAATGGTACTTCTATTTTAAGTTCTTTGAAAAATCGCCAAACTGCTTTCCACAGTGACTGAACTAATTTACATTTGTACCAGTAGTGTATAAACATTCGCTTTTCTCTGCAACTTTACCAGCATCTGTTGTTTCTTGACTTTTTAATAATATCCATTCTGACTGGTGTGAGATAGCATCTCATTGTGGTTTGGATTTTCATTTCTCTAATGTTTAGTGATGTTGAACATTTTTTCATGTTTGTTGGCCACCTGTATGTCTTTTTTTTGAAAAGTGTCTGTTCATGTTCTTGGCCATTTTTAATGAGGTCATTTATTTTTTATTGTTGCATCACATTTATTATAGATTCTGGATATTTCACCTTTGCTGGATGCATAGCTTGCAAATCTTTTCTACCATTCTGTAGGTTGTCCTCTTACTCTGTTGAACTCTTTAGTTTAATTAGATTCCACTTGTTACTATTTCCTTGTTGCAATTGCTTTTTGGGATGTAGCCAAAAATTCTTTTCTGTGGTCACTGTAAAAAAGGATATTTTCTAAGTCTTCCTCTAGGATTTTTCTAGATTGATGTCTTACATTTAAATTTTGATATATTTTTATTTCTCCTTCACTTATAAAGCTTAGTTTTGCAGGATCTGAAATCTTTGATCAAAATTTCTTTTATTTAAGGATGCTTAAAATAGGCCCCCAATCTCTTCCAGCCTGTGAGGTTTTCTGCTGAAAGGTCCACTGCTAGCCTGATGGGTTTCCCTCTGTACATGACCTGACCCTTCTCTCTTGTTGCCTTTATAATTTTTTTTTTCTTTTGCACTGACCTGCATCAATCTGAGGAGTACACATCTTGGGGATAGTTGTCTTGTATATTATCTGGCTGAGGTTCTCTGTATGTTTTGAATTTCCATGTCATCCTCTAGTGAGATTGGGGAAATTTTTGTGGACTATATCCCCAAATACATTTTTCAACTTGCTTATACTCTTTCTTTTTTTCTCAGAAATGCCAATAAGTGATATATTTGGTATCTTTACATGATCCTATATTTCTCAGAGGTTTTGCTCATCTTTAAAAATTCTTTTTTTGTTTATTTTTGTCTGCCTGAGTTAATTCAAAGAACTAGTCTTTGAGGTCTGAGGTTATTTTCTCAGCTTGTTCTAGTTTCCTATTAATACTTCTGGTTGTATTATTAAATTCTTGTATTGAATTTTTAGCTCTAGAGATTTAGTTCTTTCTTAAAATAATTATTTCATCTTTCAGCCCTCAAATCATTTTACTGGATTCCTTAGATTGACTTTGAAATTTCTCTTGAATTTCAGTGAGCTTCCTTACCATTCAGATGATACATTCTTTGTGATTTCAGTCATTTCAAATTGGTTAAGAATCACTGTTGGGGAGCTAGCGGACTTGTTTGGAGGTAAGGACACATTCTGGTCTTTTGAATTGCCAGAGTTCTTGCACTGATTCTTTCTCATCTGGGAGGCTGCTCCTTTAATTGTGGTGTAAGTGGAACTAATCAGTTGACTTTGTTTCTAGATGTTTTCAGAGGGCCAAGGCTATGTACAGGGTCTTTATTTTTGTTGAATTATTGCCCTTGGTTTCACAGAGGGGTATATTAGCAAAGTATTTTTGGTGTTCTAGTTCAGGCTGTGATCCAGTAGATGACATTTAAGAGTAATGGCTGGCAGAGAGGATCTTAGCTGGCAGCTCCTTTGTATTTCCTCACATTTACAACAATATTCTGTGATGTGCGGGAGAGAGAGGTGATCCCCTCACCAGGTCCACTCATGGGCCTCTGAGAAGTCCCCTCCAATCACTGGCACTGCAACTGCATTTCTTTTGTTAGTTGTTCAAGGCTATGGGGCTCCCTTGGGCAGAGGCCTCCACGGGGAGATAGGCTACACGCTGGAAAGCAGAAGGAGGCACACCCTTCCCCCATGCTGGCCTACAAACCCATGCACCTCCCCCCTCTCAGTGCTCTGAGAGTGTGGGCTCCTCCGTTGCTTGTGTGTTAGCCACATATCTCAGCTCAGCACTCCTGAGTTCCATGCCACAGCCTTGGGGTGTCTGGACTGGCTGCTGGTCCCATCCTCCATACCCTTAAGCTTGGGTTCCAGGTGAGTTAGGAGACCTAAAGTACTCTCAGGCTGCCAGGAATGTGCAGAAGTAGAGCAAAGCACCCAGACTAAGAAGAGGAGACTGCACTGTGCACATGTTCTTTCTGAATGGCAAGTCAGGGGCTCTGGGAGGAGCTGGCAAGCAAGAGGGCCTGCAGACAGATGAGTCTTGGCTCCCCATTGGCTAAAGCCCTGTCTCTGCCTATTTACCAGGCAGATTCCCCTGCCATCTCAAACATTCATGGGAGATATGGTGTATTAGTCTATTCTCACATTGCTCTAAAGACTGGCTAACTTATAAAGAAAATAGGTTTAATTGACTCAAGTTTCACAAGCCGTATGGAAAGCATGGCTGGGGAGGCCTCAGGAAACTTACAATCATGGCTGAAGGCTGAAGGGGAAGCAAGCACCTTCTTCACATGGCAGAGAGGGAGAGAAAGGAGGGAGGAGCTACACACTTGTAAACAATGAGATCTTATGAGAACTCTATTATCAGGCAGCACAAGGAGAATGGTGCTAAACCATTAGAAACCACCCCCATGATCCAATCACCTTCCACCAGGCCCCACCTCCAACACCTGGCATCAAAATTCAACATGAGATTTGGGTGGGGACACAGAGCCAAATCATATCATGTGGGTTCTCCTGTAGCTAGGATCCTAGAGGTCTGTGTGAGGGTGAGCAGTCCTACAATCCATTCACTGACTCCTTCACCCAGGAGCTGTTCAGGGCTGGGGACTAGTCCTGCCATTCAGGTACCCCGGGCAGAGTTTCCAGCTTTCTCTTTCATCCTCAGTGTCTGCATTATATCTATATGTACTCTCAGCATTTTCTTTCTGTTTATTTTTGTCTGCCTGAGTTAATTCAAAGAACTAGTCTTTGAGAACTAGAACCAATTAAATATTTTTTCTTCCCATATCATTTCCCACTTCCATTCCTAGGTAACCATTGATGTGCTTTTTGTCAAAAAACTCAGAAAACCAGCAACAAGTTTTATCTCTATAGAGCTAACAATTTCTCTATAGTAAATATTTTGTGCTGTGGAGTGCATATGCTACTCAACTCTGCAACTGTAACATAAAAGCAGCCATAGAAAGTACATAAATTAATAAACATACTATGTTCTAATAAAATTTTATTTACAAAATAAGGTAGCCACACAGATTTGGCTCTCTGGGATAGAGTTTGCCAAGCCCTGCTGTAGATTTTAATTTATAAAAATTTTGTAAATGGAATCATGAAATATGTTCTCATCTTTTAGTCTGGACTTTTTCACTCAGAGGTTGTTTTTGTGGCTTGTCTTTTATTTATTTTAATTGTGTCTTCCAAAGAGCAGAAGTTTTAAATTTTGACAAAATCAATTTATCCACATGTCCTTTTATGGATGTCCCCTTTACTTTCATATCTGAGAAATATTTGTCTAATTCAAGGTCACAAAGATTGTCTTCTATATTTTCTTCTAGAGTTTTTATAGTTTTAGGTTATACATTTAAGTTTATGCTACATCTTGAGTTAATTTACTTACATATGGATATTCACATACGGATTCTTCACTCAATAGCATTTGCATGTTTGTTGAAAATCAGTTGTCCTTATATGTGTAGGTCAATTTCCGTAATCAATTTTCTCTTCCATTGATCTATTTGTCTATCTTTATGTCAATACCATACTATCTTGATTACTATAGCTGTATCATAAATTAGACTCAATTTTTTTCTACAGTTGTGGCTATTCCAAGTTCTTTGCATTTTCATATGAATTTAAGAAGTAGTTGATAAATATGCATAGAAAAGTTCACTGGGATTTTGATTGGGATTATATTGAATCTATAGATCGATTTAGAGAATATTAGTACCTTAAAAATATTGAGTCCTTCAAGCCATAAACACAATGTACCTCTCAATTTATTTAGGTCTTCTATAGTTTATCTCAGTAATTGTTTGTAGGTTAAATGTATAGCTCTTGTACACTTTTTATCACAATTTTGTTTAGTTCATATTTTAAATACTATTATACAAGTTATGTATGCCTCTTTCTCTGCCTTTCTTTCTCTCTCTGTGTCATTCAACCTCTCTCCCCCTCTCTTGCTTCTCTCCTTTGTTCTGGAAGAATCAAGCTCATTTCCATTGATGGCAAGGATTTGTTGTCTCTGGCAAAGAGTCAGTGAGTAATTGAGGCCTGACCATATTTATGTGAGTGAACTTAGAAAAAGTGGTTCTTCCCCCAGTCAAGAATAGTTATGGTCCTGATGCCTGGTGTAGTAATATGTGCCTATAGTCCCAGTTACTGGAGAAACTGAGGAAGGAGGATCCCTTCAGCCTAGGAGTTGTAAGCCAATCTGGGCAACATAGCAAGACCCTGTTCTTAAAAAAAAATCTTATGCATTCTAAGAAGAGGAATGACTATTTATAATCCACTAACTTTGGGAATAACTTGTTATATAGCAATAGAGGCCTAATACAATGGTTTACATTTACATAAGTATCACTATAATGCATACTATCTACATAACATATTCAAATAAACAAATTACAATGTGAAATTGATGTACATAAATAATCATTTGAATTGAATCAGTCAGTTGATACCAACTAGATAGAGTATCTATATATGTGTAATACCAGAAATATTTGGTTATATTTGACACCAGAAATTACACATGCACTTAGCATTTATTACTATACAACAATATCATCTTACAGTATGTGAAGAATAGTCCACCAAAATAGAAAAGCTGTGTTTAATGTTAAAATATTTTGCACTGCTTTCATTTTAAAATGTAAATTAAAATTAATAAAATAAAATTAATAAATCAGTTGATCTGTCTCCAGTTTCACATTTCAGTTGGTCAACTACCACATGTACTTAGTGGTGATCAAGGTACTAAACATGATAGATTCAGTATGTGTTATGCTAGGTTAAACTATCTAATTCATAGGTGGTTAGATATATAGATATGGTTATTTTAATATCTCACAGAAATATAAAGAAAGATTCAGAGACTAACATCACATTTTCCTTATTCCATATTATTATGCATTAATTAAATCAGCTACTACTCTATTGTGTATATTTGTGTGATAATAAACTATAGTGTCTGCCTCATACAGTAAAAAAGAGCTTTAAATTCTTGTCAACTACAAAAAAGGCAAAGTGGTCAAGGCTAAGGAGGCTCAAAGACAATGATGGACAGATGCAATTTTCAAGAATTTTCCTGTTTGGAAAGAACATAGGCAGATGTTATAGGGCTCACAAAGGCTAATATTCCATGGTAAAAAGACAATTTGTCTTATTCCTTATGTTCTGCATTGCTCTTTCTGAACAAGGATTTTTTGCACAGGTTATGTGTCTCTCTTGTTCAGGTCAGACTTTAGAGTGCTTGTGGCATTAATTTAATAGTGAGAGAACATGCTGGAATTCTCTAATGCTATTCACCTCTAGAAAAAAGGCAATGCCTCACGGTTTAGTTCCCTTATGGCACTGTCTTATTTGGTGAGATAGTCATTGTATAAAGAATACGTTGACACTTTTTGATGTGAAAGCTGTCAAGGTAGTCTGTTTGGGTCATATCTGCCTGGGAAGCATTAAGTTAAATGTTGCACAATTATTAAAAAATTTTAGGACATAGAGGTTTTTTTCTTTTTTCTTTAGCTATAGAGATTTTAATGAAAATCACACCAGCATTTCTTTTTAATTTTAAGTGCATAAATACAGGTAAAATTCTATGTTTATGGAAACAAATCTGTATGGATTTGAATATACAATATAACATGAAAGTGCAAAATTATGAATTTTTTTATTATCCAAATATAACTTGTGGATGAAATCTCCCATTATGATTTAATATTTAGAAATTCAGAACTTAGTCACTACCCAGCTCAAAAACTAATCTATCTTAAATTAATTTAGAAAATTAAGTGTTTCCTGCATCTACCTTTTGTAAAAATAGATTTGGGTGCACAAGAGCAGATTTCTTACATACATATATTGCATAGTGGTGAAGTCTGGGCTTTTTAGCCATTACCCAGATAGTGAACATTGTACCCAATAGGCAATTTTTCAACTCTCACCTGACTCCCACTCTCTCACTTTTGTAGTCTCCAATGTCTATTACTCCACTCTGTATGTCCATGTATACAGATATTTAGGTTACACTTATAATTAAAAGCATGCAGCTTTGCCTTTCTGTTTCTGAGCATTTTTGCATAGGATAATGACCTCCAATTCCATCCATATTCCTGCAAAAGACATGCTTTCATTATTTTTTATAGCTGAATAATATTCCATGGCATATATATACTACACATTTTTAGCCAGTCAACCATTGACACTTAGGTTGATTCCATACCTTTGCAATTGTGAATACTGCAGCAATAAACATATTAGCACAGGTATCTTTTTGATGTAATGATTTCTTTCCCTTTGGGTATATACCTGGTAATGAGATTGCTGGATCAAATGGCATTTCTGTTTTAAGTTTTGTATAAACATTGTACTAACTTACATTCCACCAACGTTGTGTAAGTGTTCGCCTTCCTCCACTTCATCACCTATATCTGTTGTTTTTTTTGACTTTTTACTAATAGCCATTCTGACTGGTGTAAGATGAATCTCATTGTGTTTTTTTTATGTGTAGATATATTTATTCACTTGGAGGCTATAATACATCAAGTGAGTGGATTAGTAGCATGGTAACTAGAGTCACATAAAAGGTATGCATTAAATTGGAAAATAATTGACAAACATGAAAACTTTATTTGCAGTTCTTATTATGATCCTTTCGTTATTCACTCCAAGATTTGTTGTATCATTTTAGACCAGAAATTTCCATTTACTTTTTATTATTATTATTATTATTAAGACAGTCTTACTCTGTCATGATCTCGGCTCACTGCAACCTCCAACTCCCGGGTTCAAGTGATTCTTCTGCCTCAGCCTCCTTGAGTAGCTGGGATTATAGGTGCCCACCACCACACCCAGCTAATTTATTTATTTATTTATTTATTTATTTATTTATTATTTATTTATTATTTTTTAGTAGAGATAGGGTTTCACTATGTTGGCCAGGCTGGTCTCAAACTCCTGACCTCAAGTGATCTGCCCACCTTAGCCTGCCAAAATACTGGGACTACAGGCATGAGCCACAGCGCCGGGCCCTATTGTCTTTTTTATTAGTGAAGTTTTAAATATTTAATTTTTGTGATTACACAGTAAGTGTGTATATTTCTAAGGTACATGAGATATTTTGATATAGACATGCAATGTATGGTAATTACATCAGGGTAAATGGGGTAGCCATCACCTCGAGCATTTTTTCTTTGTGTTATGAAGGATCCAATTATACTCTTAGTTACTCTAAAATCTACAACGTATTATTGATTATAGTCACTCTGTTGTGCTATTAAACACTAGATCTTATTCATTCTTTCTCTTTCCTTTTTTTTTTTTTTTTTTTTTTGAGACGGAGTCTCGCTCTGTCGCCCAGGCTGGAGTGCAGTGGCCGGATCTCAGCTCACTGCAAGCTCCGCCTCCCGGGTTTACGCCATTCTCCTGCCTCAGCCTCCCGAGTATTTGGGACTACAGGCGCCCGCCACCTCGCCCGGCTAGATTTTTGTATTTTTTTAGTAGAGACGGGGTTTCACCGTGTTAGCCAGGCTAGTCTCTATCTCCTGACCTCGTGATCCGCCCGTCTTGGCCTCCCAAAGTGCTGGGATTACAGGCTTGAGCCACCGCGCCCGGCCTCTTTCTCTTTTCTTTCACCCATTAACCAATCCCACTTCCCTCCAACTCCCACCATTACTCTCCCCAGCCTCTGGTAACCATCCCTCCACTCTATCTCCATGAGTTCAAATGATTTAATTTTTTAGCTCCCACAAGTAAGTGAGAACATTCAAAGTTTGTTTTTCTGTGCCTAGATTATTTCACTTAAAATAATGATCTCCAGTTCCATCCATGTTGTAACAAATGACATGATCTCATTCTTTTTATGGCTAAATAATACTCCACTGTGTATATATATATATCAAATTTTCCTTATCCATTTATCTATCGATGGACACTCAGTTTGCTTCCTCATCTTGGCTATTACGATTAAGGCTACAATAAAAGTGGGAATGCAGGTATCTCTTCAATATACTGATTTCCTTTCTTCTCATCTAGCCGTGGGATTGCCAGATCATATGGTAGCTCAATTTTTGCTTTTTGAGGAACCTGTAAACAGTTCCTCAAAGTTGTTGTGCTAATTTGCATTTCTACCAACAGTGTACTAGAGTTCACTTTTCTCCATATCCTCACCAATATTTGTTATTGCCTGTCTTTTGGATAAAAGCTATTTTAAAAGGGGAGAGATGATATCTCACTGTAGTTTTTATTTGCATTTTTCTGATGACCAATAATGTTGTGCACCTTTTCAAATATCTGTTTTCCATTTCTATATCTTCTTTTGAGAAATGTCTATTCAGATCTTGTGCCCATTTTAAAATCAGATTATTAAACCTTTTCTTAGAGAGTTGTTTGACCTCCTTAAATATTCTGGTTAAAAATTCCTTGTTCAATGGGTAGTTTGCAAATATTTTCTCCCATTCTGGGAGTTGTCTCTTTACTTTGGTGATGGTGTTCTTTTCTATGTAAAAGCTTTTTAACTTGATGTGATACCATTTGTCCATTTTTTCTCTGCTTGCCTGTGCTTGTGGGGTATTACTAAAGAAATCTTTGCCCAGTCTAATGTCCTGGAAATTTTCCCCAAAGTTTTCTTTTGGTAGTTTCATAGTTTGAGGACTTAGATTTAAATGTGTAATCCATTTTGATGTTTTATATGGTGAGAAATAGAGATCTAGTTTCATTCTTCTGCATGTTGATATCCAGTTTTCCCAGCACCATTTATTGAAGATACTGTCCTTTCCTTAATGTATGTTCTTGGCACCTTTGTCAAAAATGAGTTCAATGTAGATGTATGGATGTAGATGTATGGATGTGTTTCTGGGTTTTCTATTCTGTCTCATTGGTCTATCTGTTCATTTTTATGCCAGTTTCCTGCTGTTTTAGTTACTATATTTTTGTTGTATAATTTGATGTCAGGTAATGTTAATTCCTCCAGTTTTGTTCTTTTTGCTCAGAATAACTTTGGCTCTTCTGGGTGTTTTGTGGCTCCATATAAAGTGCAATATTGTTTTTTCTATTTCTGTGAAGAATGTTATTAGTATTTTGATAAGGATTGAATTTAATCCGTAGATTTCTGTGGGTAATAAGGATTTTTCAAAAATATTGATTATTCTAATCCGTGAATATGGATATCTTTCCATCTACTGGTGTCTTCTTCATTTTTATTTTTTGGTGTCCTCTTCAATTTCTTGCATCAAAAATTTATAGATTTTTATTGTAGAGGTTGTTCATTTCTTTGGTTAATTTCTTCCTAGGTATTTAATTTTATTTTTTAATTATTATAAATGGGATAACTTTCTTGATGTCCTTTTAAGATTGGTCATTGTTGGTATATAAAAATCTCACTGTATTTTTGTGGTTAATTTTGTATCCTAAACTTTACTAAATTGGTTGACCAGTTCTAATAGTTTTTTGGTGGGGTCTTTAGGTTTTTCCAAATATAAAATTATATCATCTGCAAAAAAGGATAATTTGACTTCTCTTAACATTTGGATGTATTTTATTTCCTTCTCTTGTCAGATCGCTCTAGCTAGAACTTCTAGTATTATGTTAAATAACAGTATTGAAAGCAGGCATCCTTGTTGTGTTTCAGATCTTAGAGAAAAGGATTTCAGTTTTTCCCCATTCAGTATGATTGCAGTGGGTCTCTGGTATAAAGCTTTGACTATATTGAGGTATGTTCTTTTTAGTTTTTTGACAGTTTTTATCTCAAGGAAATGTTGAATTTTATCAAATGAATTTTGGGCATCAATTGAAATGATCATATGGATTTTATCCTTCATTCTATTGATATGATGCATCACACTGATTGATTTGCATTTGTTGAACCATCCTTGCATCCCTGAGATAAATACCACTTGTTCATAATGATTGATCTTTTTAATGTGTTGTCGATTTCAGTTTTTTGCTATTTTGTTGAGAATTTTTGCATCAATATTCATCAGGGATATTGACCTGTAGTATTGTTTTTTATGTGTTTTTGTCTGGCTTGGCAGAGTAATATTGGCTTCGTAGAAGAAGTTTGGAAGTTTTCCCTTCTCTTCTATTTTTCAGAATAGTTTGAGTAGGATTGGTATTAGTTCTTTAAATGGTAGAATTCAGCAGTGAATCCATTGAATCCTGTATTAAGGTTCTCCAGAGGGACAGAACCAATGGAATATATATATATTTCTTGAAATAACTGATAATGGAAATACAACATACCAAAACCTGTGGGATAAAGCAAAAGCAATACTAAGAGGAAATTTTATAACTATAAGTGCTTACATCAAAAAAGGTAGAAAAACATTAAATAAACAACTTAATGATGCCCCTTGAAAAGCAAGCCTGGGCGTAGTTGCTCATGCCTGTAATCCCAGCACAATGATATATAAATATATAAATACAATACACACACACACACACACACACACACACATATATATATAATATGAGTTTATTAGGCATTAATTCACACTATCACAAGGCCCCACAACTGGAGGTCTGCAGGTTAAGGAGCAAGGAGAGCCAGTCCAAGTTCCAAAACTGAAGAACTTGGAGCCTTGTGTTTGAGGGCAGGCAACATGCAGCACAGGACAAAGACGTAGGCTAGGAGGCTAGACCAGTCTCTCCCTTTTCACATTTTTCTGCCTGCTTATATTCTAGCTGTGCTTGCAGGTGATTAAATGGCGCACACTCAGATTAAGGGTGGGTCTGCCTTTCCCAGCCCACTGACTTAAATGTTACTCTCCTTTGGCAACACTGTCACAGACACACTTAGAATCAATACTTTGTGTCCTTCAATCCAGTCAAGTTGACACTCAATATGAACCATCACAAGTCCTGAGCTTTTCTTTGCTGTGAGACTTTTTATTATGGCTTCGACTTCATTACTTGTTATTTATTTGTTCAGATTTTTTATTTCTTAATGGTTCAATCTTGGTAGGTTGTATGTGTCTATGAATTTATTTGTTTCTTCTAGATTTTTCAACTGATTGGCATATAGTTGATGATAGTAGCCTCTAGTGATTTTTTGAATTTCTTTGGTATCATTTGTAATATCTCCCTTTTCATCTCTGATTTTATTTGAGTTCTCTCTCTGCTTTTCTTTAATCTACCTAAAATATGTCAATTTTAGTTATCTTTTCAGAAAACAACTTTTCATTTTGTTGATCTTTTGTATAGCTTTCTACATATCTATTTCATTTATTTATTCACTGATACTCATTATTTTCTTTCTCCTACTAAGAAGTTTTGTTTGGTCTTGTTTTTCTTTTCATTTTTTCCTTCTCTTTTCTTATATATATATATTTTTTTCCAAGTTCTCACTATGTTGCCCAGGCTTGTCTTGACTCATGGGCTCAAGTACTCTTCTCACTTCAGCCTCTCATTGTGCTGGGATTACAGGCATGAACAACCACGCCCAGCCTGGTTTTTTTTTTTTTTTTTTTTTTTTTTTTTTTTTTTTTTTTTTTTTTTTTTTTTTTTTTTTTTTTTTAAATTTATTTATTATTATTATACTGTAAGTTGTAGGGTACATGTGCATAACGTGCAGGTTTGTTACATATGTATACTTGTGCCTTGTTGGTGTGCTGCACCCATCAACTCGTCATTTACATCAGGTATAACTCCCAATGCAATCCCTCCCCCCGCCCCCCTCCCCATGATAGGCCCCGGTGTGTGATGTTCCCCTTCCCGAGTCCAAGTGATCTCATTGTTCAGTTCCCACCTATGAGTGAGAACATGCGGTGTTTGGTTTTCTGTTCTTGTGATAGTTTGCTAAGAATGATGGATTCCAGCTGCATCCATGTCCCTACAAAGGACACAAACTCATCCTTTTTTATGGCTGCATAGTATTCCATGGTGTATATATGCCACATTTTCTTAATCCAATCTGTCACTGATGGACATTTGGGTTGATTCCAAGTCTTTGCTATTGTGAATAGTGCCGCAATAAACATACGTGTGCATGTGTCTTTATAGCAGCATAATTTATAATCCTTTGGGTATATACCCAGTAATGGGATGGCTGGGTCATATGGTACATCTAGTTCTAGATCCTTGAGGAATCGCCATACTGTTTTCCATAATGGTTGAACTAGTTTACAATCCCACCAACAGTGTAAAAGTGTTCCTATTTCTCCACATCCTCTCCAGCACCTGTTGTTTCCTGACTTTTGAATGATCGCCATTCTAACTGGTGTGAGATGGTATCTCATTGTGGTTTTGATTTGCATTTCTCTGATGGCCAGTGATGATGAGCATTTTTTCATGTGTTTGTTGGCTGTATGAATGTCTTCTTTTGAGAAATGTCTATTCATATCCTTTGCCCACTTTTTGATGGGGTTGTTTGTTTTTTTCTTGTAAATTTGTTGGAGTTCTTTCTGAATTCTACCAGAGGTACAAGGAGGAGTTGGTACCATTCCTTCTGAAACTATTCCAATCAATAGAAAAAGAGGGAATCCTCCCTAACTCATTTTATGAGGCCAACATCATCCTGATACCAAAGCCTGGCAGAGATACAACAAAAAAAGAGAATTTTAGACCAATATCCCTGATGAACATCGATGCAAAAATCCTCAATAAAATACTGGCAAACCGGATTCAGCAACACATCAAAAAGCTTATCCACCATGATCAAGTGGGCTTCATCCCTGGGATGCAAGGCGGGTTCAACATTCGCAAATCAATAAACATAATCCAGCATATAAACAGAACCAAAGACAAGAACCACATGATTATTTCAATAGATGCAGAAAAGGCTTTTGACAAAATTCAACAGCCCTTCATGCTAAAAACGCTCAATAAATTCGGTATGGATGGAACGTACCTCAAAATAATAAGAGCTATTTATGACAAACCCACAGCCAATATCATACTGAATGGGCAAAAACTGGAAAAATTCCCTTTGAAAACTGGCACAAGACAGGGATGCCCTCTCTCACCACTCCTATTCAACATAGTGTTGGAAGTTCTGGCTAGGGCAATCAGGCAAGAGAAAGAAATCAAGGGTATTCAGTTAGGAAAAGAAGAAGTCAAATTGTCCCTCTTTGCAGATGACATGATTGTATATTTAGAAAACCCCATTGTCTCAGCCCAAAATCTCCTTAAGCTGATAAGCAACTTCAGCAAAGTCTCAGGATACAAAATTAATGTGCAAAAATCACAAGCATTCTTATACACTAGTAACAGACAAACAGAGAGCCAAATCATGAATGAACTTCCATTCACAATTGCTTCAAAGAGAATCAAATACCTAGGAATCCAACTTACAAGGGATGTAAAGGACCTCTTCAAGGAGAACTACAAACCACTGCTCAGTGAAATAAAAGAGGACACAAACAAATGGAAGAACATACCATGCTCATGGATAGGAAGAATCAATATCGTGAAAATGGCCATACTGCCCAAGGTAATTTATAGATTCAATGCCATCCCCATCAAGCTACCAATGAGTTTCTTCACAGAATTGGAAAAAACTGCTTTAAAGTTCATATGGAACCAAAAAAGAGCCCGCATCTCCAAGACAATCCTAAGTCAAAAGAACAAAGCTGGAGGCATCACGCTACCTGACTTCAAACTATACTACAAGGCTACAGTAACCAAAACAGCAAGGTACTGGTACCAAAACAGAGATATAGACCAATGGAACAGAACAGAGTCCTCAGAAATAATACCACACATCTACAGCCATCTGATCTTTGACAAACCTGAGAGAAACAAGAAATGGGGAAAGGATTCCCTATTTAATAAATGGTGCTGGGAAAATTGGCTAGCCATAAGTAGAAAGCTGAAACTGGATCCTTTCCTTACTCCTTATACGAAAATTAATTCAAGATGGATTAGAGACTTAAATGTTAGACCTAATACCATAAAAATCCTAGAGGAAAATCTAGGTAGTACCATTCAGGACATAGGCATGGGCAAAGACTTCATGTCTAAAACACCAAAAGCAACGGCAGCAAAAGCCAAAATTGACAAATGGGATCTCATTAAACTAAAGAGCTTCTGCACAGCAAAAGAAACTACCATCAGAGTGAACAGGCAACCTACAGAATGGGAGAAAATTTTTGCAATCTACTCATCTGACAAAGGGCTAATATCCAGAACCAGCCTGGTTTTTTAAGGTGCATCACTAAGTTGTTTATTTGATGCTTTTCTAACTTTTTTAATGTAAGCACTTATAGATAATTCTATAAGTGCTTCTTTGTACTGCTTTTGCAGTACAAATTCCTTCTTTGTACTGCTTTTGCTTTCTTCCACAGGTTTTGGTATGTTGTGTTTCCATTATCATTTATTTCAAGAATTTTTTTCAATTTCTTTCTTAATTTCTTTATTGACCCACAGGTCATTCAGAAGTATATTGTGTAATTTTGATGTGTCTGTAGTTTCCAAAATTCCTCCTTTTTTTTCAAGATGGAGTGCCACTCTATTGCCCAGGCTGGAGTGCAGTGGCATGATCTCGGCACACTGCAACCTCCGCACCCTGGGTTCAAATAATTCTCCTGCCTCAGCCTCCCGAGTAGCTGGGATTATAAGCACCTGCCACCACGCCTGGCTAAGTTTTGTATTTTTAGTAGAGAGGGGATTTCACCATCTTGGCCGGGGTGGTTGTGAACTCCTGGCCTCATGGTCCACCTGCCTCAGCCTCTCAAAGTGCTGGGATTACAGGCATGAGTCAGTGCGCCCGGCTCCTCTTCTTTTTGAGTTCCAGTTTTGTTCTACTCTTGTCAGAGAACATGCTTGACATTGTTTCAGTTTTTTAGAATGTTTTAAGAGTTGCTTTGTGATGTAACATATGATATACTATTAAGAATGATCCATGTGCTGAGCAGACAATGTATTTTAAAGCTGTTAGATGAAATGTTCCTTCAATACCTATTGAGTTCATTTGGTCTATAATGTAGAATAAGACCAGTGTTTCTTTGTTTATTTTGTCTGGATGCTCTAATTATGAAATTTGGGATCTGAAGCCTCCAGTTATTATTGTACTGGGATCTATCTGTCTTTGGCTCTAATAATACTTGCTTTAGTATATGGATATTCCAGTATTGAGTGCATATATATTGACAATTGTTATATTCGCTTGTTAGATTGACCCTTTGTCATTATATAATGACCTTCCTTGTCTTTTCTCAAAATGTATATTGAAATCTACTTTTTTTCTGATATAAGTATGCTTCTGTGGCCCTGGGGGCCCTGCCCTGCTGTCTGCCCAACCCATGCCATCTGTGGGGTGTGGCAGGCTCCCTTACACCTTACCTCTCTCTGTGTCAGTGAACCTGAGACCGCCTCCCTACTTCCTTCAAAGAGGACTCTGACTTCTGGCCAGCAGGGTGGTCCTGGGCCCATGTCTAGGGCACTAGGGCAGGGTCTGTGAGAGAGTCTGGGGTGACATCAGGGCCTGGTGCAGGTGAGGCAGGTGCATGCTGGAGGGAAAAAGGGGTCCCCATCCACCTGTACAGCTGGTGGGCTGTGCTGTTATGTCATTGTAATATAAATACAGATTTTTGTATTTTCATATGTCATATATTTTTACGACATCGTGGTATAAATATGGGTTTTACACCTCAAAAACGCATTTTAAAATTTATGTTGACTTAATGTTTGTTTTATAAGACATAAATATAGCTACTTCTGCTCACTTTTGTTTTTCATTTGCATGGAATATCTTTGTCCACTCCTTTACTTTGGATCTATGAATGTCTTTAACCATTAGGTGGGTTTCTTAGAGACAGCATATGAATGAATCTTATTTTTAAAAAATATACTCTCCTCAGTCTATATCATTTAAATGAAGCATTTAGTGCATTAATTTTCAAGGTTGATATTTATATTGCTTTGTTCCTGTCATGATGTTAATGGTTATCTAGTTTTTTGGTAGTCTCAACTGTATGTTTACTTTATAAGATCTGTGAGTTATATACATTCATGTGTTTTTATGATTGTGGGTATTGTCCTTTTGTTCACATGTTTACAGCTCCTTTGATAATTTATTATAGGGCTGGTTTAGTAGTGATAAATTCCCTTCATGTTTGCTTGTCTAGGAAATACTTTATTTCTCTTTCATTTATGAAGTTTAGTTTAGAAGGATACAGTATTCTTGGGTATTCATTTCTTTAGGAAGAATACAAATAGGGCCCTAGTCACTTTTGGCTTGTAAGGTTTCTGCTGAGAAGTACACTGTTAGTCTTATGGAATATTCTTCAGAGGTGGTTTGATGTACCTCTCTTGCTTTTAGAGTGTTTTCTTTAAGTTGACTTTGGATGGTCTGATGAGTATATGCCTTGATGATGTTCATTTTGTGATGTGTCTTACAAGTACTTCTGAGTTTTTTGTATATGTATATCTACATCTCTACCAAGACCAGCGTAATTTTCCAAAATTATTTCTTCAAATATGTTTTCCAAAGTTTTTGCTGTTTCTCTTTCAGGTATGCTTACAACTCATAGGTTCAGTTGTAAATATAGAATGTTATTCTATATTTCTTGAAGTTTTATTTATTTTAAAATTTTTTTGTTTATTTTGATCTGACTCGGTTAATTCAAAAGAGCAGTCTTCAAGCTCTGAAATTCTTTCCTCTGCTTGGTCTAGTCTATTGTTAAAGCTTTCAGTTCTATTTTGTAATTTCTTCAGTAAATTATCCATTTCTAGAAGTTCTTTTTAAAATATCTATCTCTTTAGTAAATTTGTATTCATATCTTACATTGTTTTGATATCTTTGTATTGGTTTACAACTTTCTTTTCGATATCATTGAACTTGCTTACAACCCATATTTGAATTCTTTATCTGTCATTTAAAAATTTTCATTTTGGTTGGAATACATTGCTAGAGAACTAGTGTGATTCTTAGGGAGTGTCACAATGCTGTTTGTTTTTTCATGGTGCTAGAGTTCTTATGCTGGTTTCCTTTTTATCTGGAGAAGCTGTCAGTTTTTTATTTTTGAGTTAGTTCAGATGGGAGTTTTTGTTTTTTTTTTTTTTTTTTTTTTTTTTTGGTCCTCCTTTGAGGGTGTAACTGTTGCATGTGTTAAGTAGGGTCCTTCATCTTTTCTTCTTTGTATTTTTAGGGGCCAAAGCTGTGTATGAATTCCTTGGTTATAGATAGCCTTAGTGTAATGTTTTTCTCAAATGTTGTTTGTTTGTATGTTGTAGTAGCAGTGTACTGTGTATATGAACAGCCTTTTTGTCTCCTGAAGAGACAGAGAGGGAAGGTAGTGGTGTGTGGAGGCTTACCTACTTCCCCAGCACTGTGCACTTCTGTTAGAAGCCTCCTGAAGTTCAACCTATAGGCCTGTAGGTGGCACTTGCAAGTAAGAGCCAGCCAAATGCTGTACAATGGTATCAGCAGATGTTGTAATGGGTCATGTAGGTTGACCTCTCAGCCAGTAGGTGGCGCTTGCAGGAGAGAGACAGCTGTGATGGTAGCAGTGGGATTTCTACTTGGCCCTTGTTCATCAGAGCTACTGGGGTGTCCCAGGTGATAGGTGGGGCTGTGGAGCTCACAGGGATTCCTGTTCCATGCCTTGCCACAGTGGCATCCGGAGGAAGCAAAGTTGGACAAGTATATGAACAGGGTGTCCAATGCAGCTCTTGTGCCAACCTTTGTGGCGGTCTAGGGGCAGCTCTCAGGCCACTGGGGTAACCCTCCAGGGAAGGGTGGATGTTTCTCTCTTGTGTGACAGAGTCTACACAGGGGAAGTGGGGTGGCCCAGAGTCCTCAGCCTAGCAAGTGGCAGTGGAACCTACTCAGCTCCCACACCCTCAACTCATGGGTCACTTTCTAGCATGAAGCTGCCAGCAGCAGGCCAGAAAGTTTAGGCTAGTCCCAAGCAATCTATGTCTAATCACTGAGCCATTCCAGGCCAGGAGACTCCCTGTCTAGAGCAAAAACTTCAGCTACCAGCCTACATTCTTTGTGGTCTAGTTTTGTTAAGGGAGGGACACCTATCTCCCTCACCACAGTACAAACCTGCACCACACTCTTCTCTGTATTCTGTTGGAATACAGAGAGGGAAAGAAGAGGCAGAGGTGGGGGAAAAGCATGTTTCTCCCTGCTTGATAACAGTTTACAGATCTCATCACCATACTCCTGGAAGGTGTGCTCCAGTCCTGGGCAAACAGGTATAGGCCACTGGACTTGTTCTCTGGCCCCTTGAGCTCAAGCACTGGCTGTGATAAGGAGGGATGAACTCCTTCCAGGTTGCAGACAAAACAGTCAGGGCAATGGTGGCTATGCTACGAGCCTGACACTGGGAAATGTGCGGCTCCTTCAGCAGGAATGGCCATGAAGGCAGTCTTGAGAGGGACTGGCAGTATGGGGTATATGGTTTGAGTGCATTTTGGTCCCGAAGCTATGGGAGTGAAACCCATCTTTGAAGCATGTGAGAGCATTTAGGCCCCTGCTTACTCCCTGGCTCAGCTGACAGTAGCAGCAGCAGCAGCAGCAGCAGCAGCAGCAGCAGCAGCAGCAGCAGCATATCAGGGCAGGACACAGAACCTTAGGGATGGATGCCCAGAATGGTGCTTTGTTACAGCTTCCCAGGGCACAGAAGCCTGAGAGGCTTCACATGAGTTCTAGCAGGACATCTTGGTCACCAGGCAACTCCTTTTGCCAGTCTGAACGTCTGCAGGTCTATCTCCTGTAACTAGGATTGCGGATGTCCTCATGTGGAATGTAGAGCCCTAGGGTCCTTTCACTTACCCCTTCCTTGGCTCAATGTCTGGGTCTGTGGGCTACTCTTGGCACTTGGCAACTCCAAAGAGGCAGCCCCATTTCCTATTCCTTTACCCATGTTGTCTTCTGTTGCCTCTCGATTGAATTTTAGTGTTTTCTCTCAGGAGATCCGTTTAAAGTGTGAATATTTGCTTAATGTTTTGGTTTCTCTTCATGGAAGAAGTATGTCTTACCTGCATCTGGTCAGCCATCTTGAACCTCCTATTTACTCTTTTTTCTTCACTGTTCTCCATCTAAGTGTGGGGTGATGGAAAAGGTTTTACAGAGGATTTTGGAGCAGATATCTCTGTCCCGTTTATTTCCACTATGTTGTCAGTTAAATACTTGCTGACCTCCAAAACAAGGAGCTGGTCTCCTTCTAGTCCAACAGTGTTTGCTGGAATTCTGTGTTAATGTCCTCAGTTGTTGTCATTGTCTCTGCCTGCAAGAAGCACACTATGCTTTCCTTGTCCTGAAACCACACTCCCTCTCATGTCTTCCACCAGCACTCTCAGCCCTTTCAAATCCTTCATAGAATCTTTCTGAAAATTCCAGATCTTTCCTATTGTCTCCTGATTACTATGAGGAAGTCTGGAGTGTGACATATGGAAAGTATGGCTCAGGTGTTTCCCTTATTATTATTTTTTTTAAAAGAGAGATGGTATCTCACTTTGTTACCTAGGTTGGAGTACAGTGGTGTAATCACGACCCACTGCAGCCTCTACCTTCTAGCTTCAAGCAGTCCTCTCACCTCAGCCTACCAAGTAGCTGAGACTACAGGCCCACGCCAGCATGCCTGGCAAATTTTTGAAGTTATTTTGTACAGATGAGGTCTTACTATACTGCCTAGGCTGGTCTTGAACTCCCGGGCTCAAGTAATCCTGCCGCCTTGGCTGCCTCAAGTGTTGGAATTACAGGCATGAACCACAATGCTTGCCTGGCATTTCTTTGCCTAAATATATCATGCTACTTTGTCTTCTCCTTTTGGCAAACAACAACCTATAATGCATTTCTTTCCAGATTTCTAGACCAGTAGAGCATCGTAAGCTCTCTCTGCTTTTATTTTTTCCTCAATTTATTTGAGATTTCTATCATCTTATTCTTTCTCTGATACTTAGGTTTATAGGAACTAAAGCACCAGGTCCTTTCTCACTGACTTCAGCAGTGTTTTTTACCGTAGCCTTACACACTACATAGTTATTTTCTACTTCCTTAACAACCCATAACGTGTTTATCTCCTTCCTGTATTTTTGACTGTTTTTTGACCCTCTTTTCTATGCCATCTCTGTCTTCTTCCTAACAAAATAAATGTGATTGAACTAGTAGGTAGAGAGCCTTAGGATAAGTAAGGCAATAGAAATATTGTGAAGAAATAAAAGGGCTACACAAAACAAAATTCTTGTATTAGATATCCAAATAGCTACTTGCTTGGAAGTGGAAGGACACCTATGAGAGTATGTATTCTTTGCATGAATGCAGAGATTTATAATGGTTATAAATCATGCAAAGGATCAAATGTGGGTAAGTAGATAGTTGGATGTTAAGAGGTTATTAGTGTAATACGTAAAATTGTCTGAAGCTTCTGGGAACAGAGGCAATGCATGACATTAATGTAAGGAGACAAGAGAATTTTCATTACTCCAGCCAACCAAAAGGCTGAGACTAACCAGAGCAAGAAAGACGTTTCAAGCAGAGACTAGTGAATATAAATCTTCCCTCATGCCAGGAAAATACAAAACGCATCCAGGAAATTAGCCCTTGATGTTTAGGGTGGGAGATGTGGGACTAGAAAACACTGTGAACTGATAGTTATAGAAAGAATCATAGTTTTTTTTCCCCTTGTTTTTGTCTTTCTGAGACCATTTTAAAACAGAAAAGACAAAGTGTCTTCTTTAAAAGCAGGATTTAGTTTCACCATCCCAACATCTGAGTAAAAACCGAGGCTTTAGAAGTTACTGAGGTAAATTATAGAATATTTGATTATAATTTACACATATAAAATATAATATATGTGTTTTATGCTTATTTAAAACACTCAAAGCTTGGTATATTAGCATAAACTCTAAAGATACTTTCAAAGCAGTCCGTGTATCATGTCATGGAAACACGGCCTCTTATCGTTGTAGAGTGGGGGGACCCTGAGAGATCAATTTCACCAAAGGTCTTTGCTTCTCGTTTTTGACTTTTTCCCTGATAGAGCCTACAAATTGAAATAAATATTCTACTAAACAAGTAATAGAAGTTACACACTAATTGCAAACAAATCAACACTAAAAATAGATAATAAGCTTTGGGAAACTTTGGAGAGATTGAACCCGTAGAATCACTGATCTGAACACCTGCTTCTGTGCAGTGCCCTCACTGGAACTGACCTCCCATTACTGTTGCCATATCCTTTTTAACAGTGAACCATATTTAGATCTAAGCCTTTTTCCCTAGATTTTTCTCTCCAAAAATTATTCACTCGAGGCAGTTGTGTATGTAGCAGAGCTCATTGAAAGTTTGCAGAGGGACTTTAGTCATAAAAATTCAAATTCCTTAATATTAAATAACAGTATATTTTTCCTTAAAAATCCTTTGTATGTGAATCACAGGTAATTTCTCACTGGCAAGTTTTCCCTGCAGACTCTAGACACATAATTTGTTCTTTAGTTCACATTCATTCTTTCCTCTCCACAATTCTTGCTTCCTCTACTGTTTTCTGTTTTGTTTATTGTGAACTCATTAACGATATTATGGAATTCTATGATTACTAGGTTTTAAATGTGCTCTTCCCAACATGATATTCTTATGGTTGGTGTTGAGGTGACTTCATTCCAAGACCATTTAAAATCTTAGATGAGCTTTTCTAGGTCACGTGACCTGTGATAATTTGAAACCCACACTCCTAATACTCAGGAGATATGTATGTGTATGTTAAAGCCCTCCACTAAAATGTAGGCTGAGCTAGTCAGTTTTCTTCGCTATTTACTTTTGTGGGGCAGATAATTTTCTGGTCCACCCTTTCACGTAAAAAATTGTTGACTTTTGTGGAAATCTTTCTTCCAACTCCTCTTATTACATGGGTTCAATGCCATGTGTTCATGTCCATGTGTGTCTTTACGACCTAAGCCTCTGAATTGCAGGGACTGGCAAACTCCCTTTCGGTAGTTAGCAGCTTTAGCACCTTCTGTTAGATGTAGATGTAAGCTTTCATTTCGTATGTCTTTCCTGTGAATATTCTTTATTTTCTTGACAGCTTAGACAGATTAGAAGAATTTGAGAGATATATATATATGTATATATATACACACACACACATATCCATACACACATATATATGTCTTTTACATATGATACATAATTATATATTTTAAATGTATAATATTTGTGTGTGTGTATTTTTTTTCAGCTAATTTGGTTTTGTATCAGATTTTTTGTACACAGGGAGATTTCAGGATATCTAGTCAACTATGTTTCCAGAAATGCAAGTATCTCCTTTCATCTCACCATCAATTTCTGTTGGGCTTCAACATAGATTTTTGTGACATCTATATTACAATACTGTTTCTTCACACGACTGCATCATTTTTCTAAAATTTTACCCATAAATCATTATCAATGGTAAATTGTGACAATTGTATTGTTAGGGCTTTCATTTGGAATTTTTAAAAGTATGTATTAATGGACCACATCATAGTTGGGTTTTTATTTTCTCTCGGGTTAGAGTCCACTAGACCTTGCTTTGGCTTATATTCGGCTGTCTAAACCAATGCTATTCAAAGTGTGGACTGTGGAACAATGTTTGTCCATGAACTATTTATTAGTGTCTGTTAAAACAAAATAATACAGATATGATCAGGCACAGTGGCTCATGCCTGTAATCCCAGAACTTTGGGAGGCTGAGATGGGCAGATCGCTTGAGATCAGGAGTCTGAGGCCAGCCTGGTCAACAGGGTGAAACCCTGTCTCTACTAAAAATACAAAAATTAACCAGGTGTGGTGGTGGACACCTGTAATCCCAGCTACTCAGTAGGCTGAGGCAGGAGAATTGCTTGAACTGGGAGACGGAGTTTACAGTGAGCCGACATCATGACACTGCACGCCAGCCTGGGAGACACAGCAAGACAGAGTGATACTCCATCTCAGAACAAAAACAAAAACAACGATAAACAGATATGGAGTGTTTAGGAACTTGTACAGCAATTTGAAGTGGCAGAGATAGTCAAGAATGTCCAATCTTGTTAAGCAGGGAATAGACTAGTTGTGCTGATGGCAAAATTATGCTGATTCACTGACTGGCACAAGATGTGTGATAGGTGTGCATAGAATAAACTTGTATTAGTCTATGCAAAATTGTGTTGGGGAGTTAAATACTGGTCATTGAAAAGAGACAGTTTGAGAAAGATCAGTCTAAGTAATAATGTATGCTTTACACCTTTCAAATAGTTATTGCTAGAGATGTATTCAGTTATTTAAGTTTATCACCGATCCGGCCAAATTCTCGAGTTTGTTTATAGAGGCACCAGTCAGTTCAATCTGAAATCACATATCTACACCTCTTCCACACATGTCACAGGTCACATGAAGGAACCAACAACTTTGAAAGTTATAAACATAAATGTATCACTTATGTTGAAAACAAAGGACCTGCACTATGATTTGTCAATAATCAGTTGGATTTACTTACTGGAAAACAATAAGTTAAGGTGGTCATCATCATTTTTGCTACTATTTCATGCCCTTAAAGCTGAGAGAAATGCTGTAGTAATCAACATTTCTATCCAGCATACCTAATTTTTGAGCATTAATAGTGAACAAGAAAGTATGCAAGTGTCACAGGATCCTTAGGGTGTTGCTTCACCAGCTGGAAACCTCTGTGACTGGTGGTGCCTCAGCTTGTGTTTTGTTCACCACTGCTGGGCTCGTTTCATACACTAGACCCAGCAGGCTACACTTGGCTTATGCTACCAGACTGGATCCGACACCTGCCAAGGGCAAGCCAGGCGCAGAGCAGAGAGGTGTATGTGAGCACCCGAGCTCAGGAGTCACCCACTATGCACAGCCGGGAACACTGGCTGCTATGGCAGGGTGGGCAGCTCCAGGGACAGGCACAGGCACCAGCTCCATGCAAGGCTGTGGCTGGACCAGACATACCACAAGAGGCTTTCGCTGTAAGCACCAGCCTCTGGACAAGGGGAATAAGGTGGTGCCCAAGAGCTCAGAGATATCAGGAACTGCAGACCCCCAAAGAGGGTGTCACAGCCCTGGCTCGGGCAGCCTGAGGTCTGGGTTCCCAGAAAGGCTGCAGCTGTTTTCTCCTTCTTGTCACCCCAGCATGGCAAGCAGGATTTGTGACGTGTTCCTGGGCGCGTTTTTCAGCCTGATTGAGTTACACTCTTACAGTCCCACTGCCTCACTCCAGCCTGTGGCTCCTGGGCTGGCCTGGCTCTACCACTGCTTCCTTTCACATGAGGCAGCTACCTGGCCCCTACAGAAGGTAGGAGGGCTATGATGTTACAGCAGCTCCGGCTCAGGGAATCCTGAGGCCTGAGCCGCCAGAAAGGTTGCACTCTTCACTTCCACAGTCTGAGAGCATGTCACTGCCTACAGCTGAGCCAGCCAAGAACACATTACAGCTCCTTTCGCTCCCACCAGTCTGTGAATCCTGAGTTCTTGTCCCACATCTGGGAAGAATGAGGTTACATGGACAACTGGAGGGTGAGCAAAGTGGAGAGGAGATTTACTGAGTGACAGGCAGCTCTCAGCAGTGAGGAGACCTGAGGTGGGTAGCTCCTATCTACAGGCAGGTCATCTTGACAAGTCTAGAGGAGACCCAATGTGGGTAGCTCCTATTCACAGGCAGGTTGGTCCCAACAAGTGTAGATGAGACCTGAAGAGGGTAGCTCCTACCTGCAGGCAATTAGTACCAACAAGTTACTGAGTCTGGCTGAGTCTGGGGTTTTTATGGGCTCGGAAGGGAGACAGTCCGTGCTGATTGGTTCATGGGGGGTGGCCATGCGTGGGCCTGGAGAAAGCACCATCTGATTGGCCAAAAGGCATCAAGGAAGTTCTCACTCCGGGTCTTGGACTCCACCTGGAACTGGCAACCCGGTCCCCAGGCTTCAGACCTCCCCTGGCCTGAAGGTGGGGTTTCACTCGGGACCTTCCCCTTCCCCCCGGGAACCTGTCTTCCTCCCAGTGCCATCAATGTGCCATACATGGTGCCCAGGCTCTCCATGCCAAGGGACACCTGCAGGCCCAGGCCGAGCCACTCTCAGCACCCCCAGTCTCCCTCCTGCACACATCAGCATCCAAAATCTAGAGAGAGCCAAGGTAGCAGGGGGCTGGCATATCAACACTGCCCTGAGCACATGCACACCTGGCTAGGTTGTGATAGCACCTGGGTTTGGCCACAACTTTGCTCTGCACTGGAGCACATGCCAGGAGCAGGAGCAGGAGCAGGCACTCCTGAGCCTGCAGGACAGGGGGCTTCCCAGGCCCCTGAGGGCATAGGGATGCCTGGGCCTGTAGCCATGGCTGGGCAGATGCAGCTGCACCCAGGAGCATGGGCTCCTGCCTCACCAACTCAGTAGAGAGTGGGGATCTTGCTGGGAGCACCTGTTGCTGGCCCCTCCTGGCCCTGTGGAGTGTGAAGCCCTGACTGCCTCTCCCATCGCAGCTGATGTTCTTGCAGTGGCTGCTCCAGTTGGGCCCCCACCACCATCACAAGTGTTAACTGTGCTTTTACTCTTTCTTTAATTTTCCTTACCCATTAGTCTTTTCTACATCTCTTCACTTTTCTAAGAAGTTTTCTGTGTATTTTCTCACCCCAATTTTTAAGTATTATTTCTTGTCATCATTCTTTATACTACAAACATTTATTGAGCATTATCTAGGTGTCAGGCAGTGCTATTGGCTCTAGGTATAAAGAGAGGAATCAAATAATTTTTCTGTCAATAAGAAGCTTACAATATAATTTGATCCATCATATATATAACAAAGATGACTATTGTAAATATGATAAATCCATGAATGAAGTGTAGTAGGAGATTTAAAAAGGAAAGTCTCAAAGTTCTGCATGGGAAAGTTAAGAAATTTTGTATAACTTAAGTGACACTTTCACTGATCATCAAAAATAACAAAGTGTTATCTAAGAGGACTGGAAAAATGTGGTAAGGTGAAAGATTTCTTAGAGCTAATTCCATATAGGTACACAGAAAAATTTTCCTTTTAAAAAGAAGAGGTTGGTGGCAACAACCAAACATAGTTAGGTCCAAAGTCCTACCAAAATACTACTCTTTAACTATTAAAAGGCAGGAGAGAGATATATGATGAATTTAATCTACAAGATCTCTCTTTTTTTAGAAAATATTTTATTTTCTTTGTTTTGTTTACTTCACTTTTCTAGGCCCAAAGAAACAATCAAGAAAAATTTTTATGATACATTTCTTAAATATCATTAAGTGGAAAGAAGCTGGTTGCTAGCACAGAGTAGGGAAGTGTAGTGGAGAAATATATCCAGCAGAAAAGAGGAGGTCACTAATTGCTGAGCAAGAATGGTCTGGCAAGGTGTTCAGAAAGCCAGAGAGTTGCAGAATAAGGGTTCAGCAAAGCCTTGGAATACAATGAGGCAGGGGAGGATTTCTGGACTCAGTTAAATGATAGGAAAATACCAGACTGTAGGAATAGCCTTTAGTGAAATGAATATTCCTGCAGCAAATCATAAGTGAATATGTGTGAATCTACTACTGCTTTCCACAATTTCGTTCTGATTTCCTTGCATGACTTTTCAAGAGAAAAAGATAGAAATGATATAAGCGAGAATTTCCACCATTTACATGATTCCTTTTTTCTAAATGTCAGTCTTTTGAAGAAATGTATGCAATAATGCTTTTATTTCTAATCTTTACTACTAAGACTAAGTGTTACTAAGTATTATCAAGGCCATGAGAAAGCAAAGCATGTTTATATAAATTAACTAGTTGTTTCCTTTCTTCTGCTTTCTCCTACTGATACTAACCTATTTTTGTATTCAACCCACACACATAAACATGCACGTACACAGATACACACACATTCACATTTCAACTTGTAAAAGTATTTTAGACATCCTTTATTAATTGACTACAAGTAAATACTTAATTTAAACATTTGTCAGGAATTTGGAAAGATAACTTGGGGAATATCATAGATTTCAGTTTTAATTTGTGAAAAATCTCTTTGCTTTTTCTAAGTCACAATGAAGAGTGGAAAAGGATCCCTCCATGAAAACTGGGTTTTGTGTGACTGACACATACTGCATTTTTAATAACACAGACTGAAATGCATTATTCAGAATGCACTGTTGTCCAGTATTTCAGCTCTGCTGTAGATCTTCGTACTTGTAGTGAGTCTGTTGTCTGCAAAAATTCAAATTATTTTTGTGATCAATACTAGTGACCAAGATACTATTTGTTTGTCCAGTAAAACATAGTAAACTAGAACTAGGAATTATAATATCATATTTCAATTGATCAAATAGTTATAAATCAGTATTTACTGTGAGCTGTCTCAATAGATATCTGAGCATATCTAGCTATTTTTATTTTTCCTTTGACTTGTGAGAATAACATCACATTTACACAAGAGAAGCACTCGATTCCTGGGAACAATGCATGGGTATACATATTACTTTTTAACAGCACAATAGAGCCCTTAACCAGTTTCAGAAGTCTGGAAGCTTAGAGATGATCAATTTAAATATGATGTTATTTATTGTTATTCATCTAGTAATTATATAGTCTCAACTTGTCAGGATGAAATATGTTTATTTTTTAGTGACCCAGACTATCAGAGCATACTGTTATGGTTAGGGGCTCAAAGAATAGAACCAGTTCAATAGCCCCTGCTCTTCTAAAATTAATCTGTTTATATGTAGACAATAAAGCAATCATACAAAACTTGGAGTTAGAAAAATATTACTCAAGACCAAACTTGACTACTTGCTACTAGCTGAGTGGTTTTATTTGTTCTATAATTTTCTTCATCTGTGAAAGAAGGGTTCTAATGATTCCTACTGTAAAGATTCCTGTGAGATTCAAATGAGATAATGTAAATGCATATGGCTCAGAAGTGATATAAATCCCTGTACTACAGTAAGTTTTATGTTTATTGTTATTGCCCGTTTTAACTTTTATTTTGAAAAAATCGACTTCATCACTTTGAAACATTTCAAGATCAACGTTTGCAGTGATTAACCATCAGTGACTTAGACTTTCACCTTTCATATACTTGATAGGATTTTTCAGTCTAAATTTTTATAGAAGCAGTGTATTAAAAGCAATTAAGAAAAATAATCAGCACAACTTCAGAGTACTTATCTTATATAGATATGATTCTTCTACCATGATAAAATGATCTATAATTAGAACGCTTTTTGGCATTCCTGCTTAGTCCTATCCAATAATGACCTCTGTAATTTAATGATCTGTAGCAATTTGTAATTAAGATAATAACACCTACTACATGGGGTTTCAGAAAAAAGTAAGTGAGTAACATAAGAAAAATGCTTCGTGCAAAATTGAACGAAGCTTGAGAATGTTTAGTGTGTGAGAATACAAGAGGAAGTAAGTGATCATAGGCCATCACCAAGCAACTGGTGTCAACAAGTGTTAGAGAAAAAATACAAAAAGGAAAAGACTTATAAAAGTTCATAGGGCTGCATTTAAATTGATTAACAGAAGTCTTATGTATTTTTTTTCCTGTGTTTAGGAACCCTATATAAAAGAATTTTTTTTTTCCAAAATAACTTAATCACGAATAAAACTCTCCTGTAACAGCTAGTTTTATTCCTATTTAGAATACAGTATATGAAGGTGAAGAAGCAGTCAACACAACAAAGAAGAAAGGAGAAAAGCAAGCAGAGGAACAAGGAGGCAAAGGTGGGGAGATGTAATGAGGTGGTTAGAAGGAGGAGTAATAATGTGTAACAAGTGGAGACTATGTCTTCTCTCTCCTTCCACAACACCTTTCATTTACTCTTCCAAGTCTGAAGGACTTGAAAAGTTTATCAAAATATCAATTCAAGTTTTTTTATTTTTTTTTTTCAGATTTAATTCCTATATATACCTTCGCAATTCTTTTTGCTAACGCCATTCTCCAACTCACACAAGGCCAGTGAAGTGGTACATGTCTGTAGTCCCAGCTATTTAGGAGGTTGAGGCTGGAGAATTGCTTGAGGTCAGAAGTTTGAGGATGTACTATGTTATGATCACTCCTGTGAATAGCCACTACACTCTAGCCTAGTCAACATAGCAAGTCTCCATTTCTGAAAAGAAAAAAAAGAAAGAAAAAGAAAACACACATGCACACATACCATACTTTCCCTTATGCTGTTCTAAAAGTAATTCAATAGAAAAACATAAGTGAAGTTGGAGTTTTTATTAGTCTTTAGTATAGTAATTAGCATGTTTCATCTAGTTGACTAAGTTTATATATTTTGGGCATTAGTAACTATATATGTATATATAATTAAATAATGGATATGATAACTATATTTATAAATAACTATTAATCCATAAAATTATAATTTTTAAAATTACAAGTGATTGAAATATATGAAAGCAGTAAATAATAATTTTTAAGTATCAATGAATATAAATGCTATATTATGGCAGTAGAATTCAGATATTTCTCAAATTTTTAACATCTCTTAGCTATTGATGCCTTTTTAGTACATACTAAATTACTCCAGTAATTTGGTTCAGCATTTCACCTAATGGTAGTAAATAAAAATAATGAGGTGTTCAAAGGTGAGCAAAGCAGTTACTGGTCCCTGAAATAATAAATGTTTCAAATGTACTGAACCAAAAGAATGATGTGATTTTTTTATTTTATGTTGAAAATATTGAAATAAATATATTAAAGAAAATGAGAGAGATAAATTGTGTAAGTTAGATTTTCTATCCTTTGTAACTCCAAATTAATAGCATGTCATTCAATGTAATTGCTCCTTTGGAGTTTCTAAAGAAAAACGTCCTTCACCGTGGGATTTGTTATTTTAATTTTCATAGCTCATAATTTACCTTACAGTTGCATTTGCACACTGAATCAAAGGGTACAGTGCAATATTTCTATTGTGATTTTGAGTGTGATTAATTTAGCAAGTTCTCCCCAGAGGCTTCTCCTTCTATTGTATTAATATGTTCCATCTCCCCATAATCTGTAAAGTGAATGGGATAAATGAATCTATATAATCCACAATTTATATGACTATAATACAATATCAGAATTAGAAGGCTGATGATAATGTAGAGTGTTGTGTATAGTTCTATATTATTTTCCCCACAATTTATTGGATTTATTTTTCACACTTCACTTTTCAGATTATGGCAACTGTTCAATACAATATGAAAGTGTTAGGCAGATGATGGGGAAGAAGCAAAAAAGCTTTCTTATTTATGGTAAATGATAACTCTTATAATATCATCTTTTTTTAACACATAAAAAGAAGATGAAACAAAAGGTGTACTCACTAAGTTTTTCTGTTCCTGAATAACATTTAGTTCATTTACATTTAGTGTAATTATTGAGAGGGTTATTATTTGATTTTAGTCATTTTTTTCTTTTGCCATTTGGACTAATCAGATATATTTTAATTTTCATCAGAAGAGTAGTAATACTCCTCTTTTTTAGCAGGAACATTAGAGATTACAATAGCATTTCCAAGTTCTTCTGGTCTAATAGAAATTATTACCTTTATCATATCTAGATAATGCTAAAATTTTATAATACTTTAATTACAATTAAATTCCTCTCTGTAATGTATGCATTATAATAGCAAGAATTTTAATTTTATATTTGATTTTAAAATTCCACAAGAAAATTACAATTCATGTATGCTGTCTATGTGTATACCATTTCCATTGTTCTTCATTGTGACCTTTATTTCCATAATTTTATTTGGGATTTTCTTCCTCTGTTTAAAGAAGTGTTTCTTCTCAATATTTAAGTCATACCTGGTTATATATAGCCCACTCTATTAAAATAGGAAAATATTATGAATATATCAATGATAATGCTTTATTTTTTTAAACTTTACAAATATAATTATACATTCACTGGGCTTTGCAAAATAGTGTAGAGAGTTTCTTGGTACCCTTTAAAAATTATTCTCATGACTACACTTTGCACACTTTTAGTATAATCTCAGAAATTGGAAACCATCTAAAACATTACCACTGACTTCACAGAAATACAAGAAAACCATCAGAGAATATTATGAACACCTTTATGCACAAAAAAAGTAGAAAACCTTGAAGAAATGAATAAATTCCTGGAAATATACAACCTCTCAAGACTGAATCAGGAAGAAATTGAAACCATAAACAGACCAATAACAATTTCCAAAATTGAATCAGTAATGAAAAACCTACCAAATAGAAAAAAAAAAAAAAAAAAAAAAAAAAAAAAGCCCTGAACCAGCTGAATTCAAAGCTGAATTCTACCAGGTGTATTAAAAAGAGCTGGTACCAATTCTACCAAAGTTATTCCAAAAAGTTTAGAAGAAGATATTCTTTGCTATCTCATTCTGTAAGGTCAGCATCATTCTGATACCAAAACCTGGCAGACACAGGCCAATATCCCTGATGAACATTGATGCAAAATCTTCAACAAAATACTAGCAAACCAAACCCAGCAGTACATCATAAAGCTAATCCACCACAGTCAAGTAGGATTTATTCCTGGGATGCAAAGTTGGTTCAACATAGGCATATCAATAAATGTGATTCATAACATAAACAGAACTAACAACAAAAACTCCATTGTCATCTCAATAGACACAGAAAAGGCTTTGAGGTAACTTAATATTTCTTCATATTTAAAATCTCCCAACAAACTATGCATTAATGGAACATACCTCAAAATAATGAGTCATCTATAACAAACCCATAGCCAGCATTATACTGAATGGCAAAAGCTGGAAGCATTCTCCTTGAGAACCAGAACAAGTTAAGGATGCCCACTCACACCACTCCTATTCACCATGGTACTGAAAGTCCTAACCAGAGCAATAAGACAAGATAAATAAAAGGCTTCCAAATAGAAAGAGAAGTCAAACTACTGATATTCACTGATGATATGACTTTGTATCTAAAAAACTCCATAGTCTCTACCCCAAAGCTCCTAGATCTGGTAAACAACTTCAGTAAAGTTTTAGGGTACAAAATCAATGTAGAAAAACCAGTAGCATTTCTATACACCAACAACATCCAAGCTGAAAGCCAAATCAAGAATGCAACCCCATTTACAATACCCAGGAAAATAAAATCCCTAGAAATACAGCTAACAATGGAAGTAAAATATTTCTACAATGAAAATTATAAAAACACTGCTGAAATAAATAAAAGAGGACACAAACAAGTGGAAAACACATCCTATGCTCATAGATAGGAAGAGTCAATATCATTAAAGCAACCGTACTGCCCAAAGCAATTTACAGATTCAATGCTACGCCTATCAAACTACCAACAACATTTTTTAAACAGAATTAAGAAAAAAAATTCTCCTAAAATTCATGTGAAACCAAAAGAAAGCCTGAGTGACCAAAGCAATCCTAAGCAAAGAGAACAAAGTCACATTACCTGATTTCAAACTACAAGGCTACAGTAACCAAAACAGCATGATACTGGCACAAAAACAAATACATGGGACAATATAACAGGTTAGAGAACCCAGAAATAAAGCCACACACCTATCATTGGATTTTCAACAAATTTGATCAAAAACAGCAATGGGGAATGGACTCCCTATTCAATAATTGGTGCTGGAGTAACTGGATAGCCATATGCAGAAGATTGAAACTGGGCCCCTTTCACCATATACAAAAATCAACTGAGGTGGATTAAAGACTTAAATGTAAGACATCAAACTGTAAAAACCCCAAAAGACAACCTAGGACAAACTATTCTGGACATAGGTCTTGCCAAAGATCTCATGATGAAGTCACCAAAAGCAACTGTAGCAAAAATAAAAATTTACAAGTGGGTCCTAATTAAACAAAAAGCTTCTGCACAGCAAAATAAACTATCAACATAGTAAACAGACAACCTACAGAATGGGAGAAAATACCCACAAACTATGTATCCAATAGAGGCCTAAATTCCAGAATCCACAAGGAACTTAAAGAAATCAACAAGCAAGAAACAACACCATTAAAAATGGGCAAAAGGCATGAACAGACACTTCTCAAAAGAATACATACATGCAGCCAAGAAGCATATGAATAAATGCTCTACATCATTAATCGATAGAGAAATGCAAATCAAAACCACAATGAGATATTATCTCATACCCATCAGAATCTCTACCATTAAAAAGTCAAAAACTGACAGATGCTTGTGAGATTGCAGAGAAGAGCGAATGCTTATACACTGCTGGTGAGAATGTAAATTAGTTCATCAACTGTGGAAAGCAGTTTAAGAATTTATCAAAGAACTTAGAGCTATTATTTAACCCAGCAATCTCATTACTGGGTATATACCCAAAGGGATTTAAAGAAATATAAATTATTCTACCATAAATATACACGCACAGATATGTTCATTGCAACACTATTCACAATAGCAAAGACATGGAATCAACCTAAATGCCTGCCAATGGTGTACTGGAAAATGTGGTACATATACACCATGGAATACTACACAGCCATTAAAAAATGAGATCATGTCCTTTGCAGCAACATGGATGGAGGCCATTATCCTAAACAAATTAACACAGGAACAGAAAATCAAATACTGTATGTTCTCATTTACAAGTGGGAGCTAACATTGTGTATATATGGATATAAGGAAGGAAACAATAGACACTGTGGTCTACTTAAGAGTGAAAGTTGGGAGAACTGTGAGGATCGAATAATTATCCATTGGATACTGTGCTTATGACCTACAGCAACATTAACACTTGCTGTAAGTTTTTGTAATGGTTTTCTCTTTTCACTATTTTCTTTAAAATATTTATCATAAATAGGTTTATTAGTTAGTGTTCTCCAGAGAAACTGAACCAATAAGATATATATAGCTTTATAAGAGGAAATGTTTAAATGGAAGTTGCCTCATGCAGTTAAGCTCAGATAATGTAAAATAGGTAAGGTAATAATCAAGAAGAACATAAAGTTGGAGAACCAACACTACCAGATATCAAGACTTATTTAAAACAATGATGAGAGTAATTAATATCAGCATAGTAATAATGCAAAAATAGGAGTTATGAAACGCAACATGAGAGACAGTCGTTAAACAGACCCAAAGATTATCACTCATCTTGTGTATTACAGAGTCCACTGCAGTTGAATGGGGAAAGGAGAACTTTTGCTAAATGGCACTGGGTCAATTAGATGTTTATAAGAGAAGAAATAAATATTGATTCTATGCATGTATAAGATAAATTTCAGATGAATCATTGATCTAAAATTAAAAGCTAAACAAAAACTTCTAGAAGTATTTGAGATAGGAAAAGACAAATTAAACAATAAAATAAAAATAATTGATATTGAATTGAGAATTTCTTTAGTTTGATAAGATCTTATGGCCGGGCGCAGTGGCTCAAGCCTGTAATCCCAGCACTTTGGGAGGCCGAGACGGGCGAATCACGAGGTCAGGAGATCGAGACCATCCTGGCTAACACGGTGAAACTCCGTCTCTACTAAAAAAAATACAAAAAACTAGCCGGGCGAGGTGGCGGGCGCCTGTAGTCCCAGCTACTCGGGAGGCTGAGGCAGGAGAATGGTGTAAACCCGGGAGGCGGAGCTTGCAGTGAGCTGAGATCCAGCCACTGTACTCCAGCCTGGGCGACAGAGCGAGACTCCGTCTCAAAAAAAAAAAAAAAAAAAAAAAAAAAGATAAGATCTTATTTGTAAATTATTTACTTTTCCTGCAATTGCTTTTGGTGTCTTCATCATGAAATCATTGCCAGTGCCTATGTCTTGAATAGTATTGCATAGGTTGTCTTTCAAAGTTTTTATAGTTTTGGGTTTTACATTTAAGTCTTTACTCCATCTTGAGTTAATTTTTGTATACGGTGGAAGGAAGCAGTCCAATTTCAGTCTTCTCCATATGGCTAGCCAGTTATTCCAGAAACACTTATTGAATAAGGAATCCTTTCCCTGTTGCTTGTTTTTGTCAGGTTTGTCAAAGATTAGATAGTTTTAGGTGTGCAGTCTTATTTTGGGATTCTCTATTCTGTTCCTCTGGTCTATATGCCTGTTTTTGTACCAGTACCATGCTATTTTGGTTATCATAGCACTGCAGTATAGTTTGCAGTCAGGTAACGTGATGCTTTTAGCTTTGTTTATTTTGGTTAAGATTGCCTCATCTATTCTGGCTCTTTGTTAGTTCCATATGAATTTTAAAACAGTTTTCTCTAGTTTTGTGAAGAATGTCAATGGTAGTTTGATATAATTAGCATTAAATCTATAAATTGCTATGTGCAGTATGGCATTTTACTGATATTGATTCTTCCTATTCATGAGCATGGGCTTTTTTATTTGCTTCTGTCATCTCTGATTTATTTGAACAGTGATTTGTAGTTCTCCTTGTAGAGATCTTTCACCTCCCTAGTTAGCTGTATTCCTAGGTATTTTATTCTTTTTGTGGCAACTGTGAAAGGTAATTCATTCATGATTCGGCTCTCTGCTTGACTGTTGCTGGTGTATAGGAATGCTAGTAATTTTACACATTGATTTTGTATCCTGAGACTTTGCTAAAGCTCTTTATCAAATTAAGAAGCTTTGGGGTTGAGACAATGGGGTTTTCTAGATACAGGATCATGTTGTCTGAAAACAGGGATAGTTTGACTTCCTCTTTTCCTATTTTGAGCTCTTTATTTCTTTCTCTTGCCTGATGGCCCTGGCTAGAATTTCCAATACTATGTTGAATAGGAGTGGTAAGAGAGGGTCTCCTTGTCTTGTGCCAGTTTTCAAGGGGAAGTCTTCAGGTTTTTGCCCATTCAGTATGATGGCTGTGGGTTTGTCATATATGTCTCTTATTATTTTGAGGTATGTTCCTTCAATAACTAGTTTATTTATAGTTCTTAACATGAATGGATGTTAAACAGTAAACACAGACCAAAGAGACTAAAATGAAAAAGACTGATGATACTAAATCTTAAGAAGGATGTAACTGGAACTATATATTCTGCTGTTAGTTTAAGGATAAATTTATAAAACAACTTAGAAAATGTTTCAAAACTTCCTACTAAAAGTAAACATGCATATGCCTTATAACTAAGCAGTTCCACTCCTTAATATAAAATTCAACAAAATAAGTGTTTATAACCATAAAAATACACATACAGAAATAATTATCTTTATTAATAATAACCAAAAATGAGAAAAATATTTTAAAATGCATAACTCTTTTTGGTTTATTCATACAGTGGGTTATGATAAAACAATGAAGAACATGCTACTAAAATGAGTAACAATGTGACCTAATCATGCAGACAAAATGTTGAATAAATTGAATTGGAAACAAAATACTGCATACGGTATAATTCTCTTTATATGAAGGCAGAACTAATCTATGGTAATGGGGGTCAAAATAATGGTTAACATGATGGGGGTTACTGATAGGGAGGGAATCATAAAGGATTCTCAGACATATGTGGTTCTGGGTTGTGGTTACATAGGTGTATACATTTGTAAAAGACATATTGATTGTTACAAGTCAGACATATTTAATATACTGTATGTGTTGCATTGTAATTAAAACAAATGCCTTTAAAAATGTACACCATCCAGAGTAGTGAAATAAGGCCAGCTAGGTAGCCAAAGTTCACTCTAAGCATACAGGAGATGGGCCACACCTGAGGAGAGAAAGTATGAGATAATAAAACAACAAATGTTTTGTTATTACTTGAGCACAAGTAAGGTGTAATGCAAATATTTTACTATTAAAGCTTTATGTGCTTTCTCTAGAAAAATATAGAGCAGATAGGATTTACCAATAAATTAAACTGAGGCTTCTAATAAATAAATCAAAGATCATTTCAAACTTTTTGCCAATAATGAATGGAAAAATGAAGTTGTTGTCTATTGAAGAAGATTGAAAGAGGAGCAGGTTGAATTTGGGAAAAGAGATTTAATCATGCTAATTTGGGAATACATATTACATATTCTGTGTGGAAAGTTAGCAGTGGATATATATAAGTTTTGAGTTTGGTGAGCAGTCCAGACTTAAAGTAAGTTTTGAAGGATAACGTCACTATGTTAGTAAGGGTTCTCAAGAGACACAAAACCAATAGGATGTGTGTATACGCACATACAAATACAAACACATATTTGTATTTATAGATTTATATATTATAATATGTAGGTATTAAAAAGAATTAATTAACATGATTATGGAGGCTAAAAAGCCCTCAGATCTGCAGTGGCAAACTGGAGACTCAGGAGAGCCAATGATATGTAATTTCATTCTGAGTCCAAACATCTGAGAACCAGAAGAGCCAATGGTCTAAAATCCAATCCAAAAACCAGTAAGCTGAAGATACAAGAAGAACTAATGTTTCAGTCCAAGTTTGAAGGCTAGAAAACACCAATATTTCAGTTCAAAGAATCAGGCAGAATGAGTTTCTATTTATTTAATCTTTTTGTTCTATTCAGGTTTTCAATCGATTGAATGAGGGTTGCTTATATTAGAAAGGGCAATTTACTTATATACAGTCTACCAATTCAAATATTAATATCACCCAAAAACATCCTCACAGACACATTTAGAATAATGTTTAATGTTTAACCAAATACCTGGGCACTATCATGACCACCAAAGATTTCAGGTCGTGAGACTGGATGATGTCTCCCCAAAAGTGATGCAAGAACTAAACCCTGGACACTCTAACGTGTGAAGCTCAAAAAATTAGCAATATTCAACTAAAAAAGTTTAGAATGTGTGACCAGTAAAGCAGCAGGAAAACTGAGGACATGATATCCAAGAGGCCAAGTGAAGTATTTCAAAAAGTTGAGATACAGCAACTTTGCCAAAAATAGTGAATGAGTGGAATGTAATGAGGCCAGAGATTTAACACTTAGGTCACAGAGTTGGTTCAAGAAATGATCAAAGCCCTTTAATTTTGGCCAAAATGGAATAATCTGAGGGGGCTTACAGTACTTAAGTCCATAAACTACTAAAAATCTGGATAAAATGTGTAAAATAATTCTTTTCAAACATTGAATAACAGTTATCAGAGGACTGTAGTTCCTTAAAAAGGGAAGTAAACTAAGTGAAGCCTATTCTTCTACTGGCTTTCTGCCTTAAGGTCCTTCCTTTTCAGACACAAGTGAGAGGAGGGGAAATTCAAGCAGAGTTGAGATAGATTGGAATCCAGAAATGCAGAGGCAGTTGGAACTGTGGACAGATACCAGAGAGGAAGATGCTACCCGGGGAAAGACATAGAGAAATTTATAAAGGATTGAATCTGTCACTGAATAAAAAAACATACATAAGTAGCATGGAATGTCTCTTGTCATAGTAAAGAATTGTCAGAGAGCTGGAAACTGAACATTACCCAAAGATTTGGTAATACACAGAGCTTGGAATGTCTGAGCTACAACCAGCCAGAATGAGAAGTCTTCAATGAACACCTGAAGCATTCAGTATACACCTCTGAAATGTACATTCTTAGCAGGAAAACTAAATTGGCCCTAGTGTGAAAACTACTGTAAATGCTCTCCTACTGCCTTTTATGTCCCATGTGAATTGCTCTCTTAGCTGACTCTAACCGAAACTTGCAGCACTCAGCTTTCGTTAGAAGCAGTAGAGGCAAATGGACCACACATCATTCAGCACAAATAACACAAGTGACTTTCTTAGTGACACAAAATTCTTTAATGTAGTGTTTAATAGGTGAGGAAACTATGATTCTGTGTATATAGGTAAAGAACCTGGTATAAGACTAGTTACCTGTGGAAGGGTATTATTCACGTAGAGACTCTGTGGTAGGTATATAAGACTTCTAACATGGGACATGTGAAGGGCTTTTATCTGATTTAAAAGACAGAAGCAGCACCAAAAATACAGTAGAAAAAAAGGGAAGGTAATAATAATTAGCTCATTTATTATACTGCTATATGTCAGTCACTATTCCAAATATACTATGCGTATTGACTTCCTTAAGTCTAACAGCAATCTATAAACGTGAGTATTTTTATTCTCATTTTAAACACCACAAAAACTCTAGCACAGAGACACTAAGGAAATTGTCCAAAGTCATACAGCTAATAAATGGCTGTATAGTCCATTTTGCATTGCTTTAAAGGAATACCTGAGACTGGGTAATTTATTTTTTAAAAAGATATTTATTTAGCTCACAGTTCTGAAGGCTATACAAGAAGCATGGCACTAGCATCTGCCTCTGTTGAGACCTCAGGAAGCTTTTACTTTTTCTACTTTTTTGTGGAAGGCAAAGGGGAGTCAGCATATCACATGACAAGAGAGGGAACAAGATAGAGAGGAGGAGGTAGTAGTTCTTTTTGACAATCAGGTCTTGCCGTAACTAATAGAGCGAGAACTCAATACCATGGGAGCGCACTGAACCATTCATGATGGATCTGTTCCTAAGACCCAAACATCTCCTAGCAGGGTCCACCTCCAACATTGGGGACCACATTTCAGCGTGAGATTTGGAGAAGACAGATATCCAAACTATACCAACGGTTAAGCAAGGATTTGAACGCAGAAAGTACAGCTTCAGAATATGTGGACTTAAAAATGATGACAAACTGTTACAAAACAGTGAAAGATATTTAAAAGAGGAAAACATGAGGCAAGCAGGTAAATCAACCATCAAAATAAAAAAATGAACTAATTTTTGTTTGTATTGAGGAGTTAATGGATAATCTGAAGATAAATAGAGAATTTTTATAACATTTTGAAAATAAATTAAATACACTTTTGGATTTCTGAGCTTAAAATATGTTTCTAATGATGAAATTATAGGTTGGCCATAAATGTTTTTACAGAAATAGGAAATTTGGAAAATACCGTAATTGTCTAAGTACATGTGAGATTCAGCAGTGAGAATATTTAGGCATTGTGTTCTTTAGGAAGAAGAAACAATATTTAAATATCCATTAAATACTTACGCATTTGCATCTTTGAACATTTGCCCTAATCTTGCTGACTGGAACCCCTTTCCCATCCTTGGACTTAAAATCAAACGCAAATCAGCTTCCCCTTCACTAAGCCTTTCCTTTTCCATTCAATAGATTCAGCCATTCTCTTTTTTTAACCACTTGAATGAGGTTTAATTGACATACAAAATTTATATAATTTTCTGTGTTTGGACATAAGTATGCACCCATTAAAACATCATCCCTAGCTATACCATGAACATATTCATAATCTCCAGAAGTTTTCTCCTTCCATTTTTATTGCTTGTGTTACAAAATCACTTACCATAAGATCTACTGTTTTAGCAAAATATTAAGTATACATTGTAGTATTATTAACTGTAGACAATTTATGTACTGTACAGTAGATCACTCGGATTTTACTCACCTTGAAAACCCAAAACTTTGTACTCTAATATCTCCTGTTTCCTCTGAGTTTTCACAGTAAGTACTTTGCTCACACCGCTATGTTAGTCGGTGTCATAATTGATGTTATTTTTTAAATGTGTGCAATGGATGCTGTGGTGCACTACCCTAGTACCCCTTTAGGACTGAGACATTCATTCTCACAGTTGCAGGAATGTTTGCTTGTTGACAACTTGCAACTGTGTCCCTCTCTGAGAATTGCTTTCAGCTGAAAGAAACTGCCTTGCCCTCTCCCCGAGGGAATCCTACATCCAATAACTGTTTGATGCAGAAGTACAAAGGCCTAGCCCATTGGCTCCAATTGGGTATAACTCTGAAGGGGCATCCAAGCTTCAGAACTCCCTAGGGGATTAACTGAGTTTGCTCTTGCAACTACACTCTACTATAGTTCAGTGCCACCTTCTGCACAATGCTGCTTCGTAGTTCTAACAAGAGCATTATCTGAGAAATCTGGTGCATACAAAACTAAGGTAGCCTAAAGAAATTGATCTTAGCCATGTGTCTGTCTTTACCATTAGACCCTGTTATTGGAAGGAAAAGACAATTTCCAATTTTTTCCATGGAATAACTCATATCTAGCTAACATTTATTGGGACTTGCTATGGCTTAGGCATCATGATCTATAATTCTTCATAACAGTTCTTGAGATAGGTAATACTGTATTTCAATGATGCTAAAACCCACTGATTATGTAATGATTTATCAATTTATAACAGCTATTAGAGATGAGAGTGAAACAATTACATAACATATCATAGCACATAATCCTTATAAGCACATAAGAATATGTACTTTATTTCCCTTTTTTTTTTTTTTTACATTTAATGCTTCTCTATGGTCAGTAGAAGGAATCGTCTGAATATGTTCACCTCTTAGAAATCATCACTATACCCTTATATTCATAATTCAGCTTTATGACTTTGACTGATTTGGCATTATTCAAATTATCACCAAAACTCAAAATCACATCTAAAATATAGGGGATTTCTACTGTATTGTGAGATTAATACAAGATATTCCTTAATTAAAATTATGTTTTCCTAAAATTTAATCAGTGCATCTAAAAAGTTAGCAGGAAATTTGAACAGATATGCAACAACTCAGTGATAGTTTCTTGTAATGCTTAAATCAACCACCACAACCTCTCTTATGTTAGAAAATTATATGATGGATTTTAAGTGTTCTGCCCATTTTTGCTCTAATTATACTACTTGGTATGTAATATGTATTACTCAAAACACACACAAGGACCTCCCATTTCAGTGCTAAATTATTGTGTTATCATTCTGAAATATTTAAAATAATAATTAGGAATTTAAATTTAAGTAAAACTTGTTTTGATGACATGTGCTGATATCAGTGTAAATAAGTAAAATGAAATAGCAGTTGGATGAACAGGTATTTTCTATGGTTATTTGCACACGTATGAGCAATAGCCAGTACCAGCAAAATTTGGACAAAATGTCAAGTGTCACCTACTCTGATAGATGTGTTTCAACATTCAGTTGACATCACTGTTAGATGCACCTTGATTTCAAAAATTAAAATGTGAACATATTTTATAAGATGAAATGGGGCATTGTTAGGAGGAGACTGAAGTTTAGAGAGTATAAGTAGTCTAAAATCACAGAGTTACTGAACGGCAAAGCTGACATTTGAACGAGACCAGTCGGATCTTGATATCAATGTTCTGAAGCCCTCTGAAAACTTATATTGGATCAATGAATAAATAAATACATTGATAAATTAATATAAACTTGATGGATTCAAGACAATATACTATCTAAACATATTTCAGACCAATCTGTTGTGCTGTTGAAATTCAACTCCCTGTAATATTTAAAGAAAAATGGAACCTTGGAAAACTAGATAATTGACACTAGTCTGTTTATGTAACGAAGAGAACAAAGGGTAATAACTTAAACATAGCATTTGAGACATTGAGGAATGTGGGCTGAACCAAGAACAATTTGGCAGGCTAAATGAAATTTTGTGGAATAAGATATATCGAGATCTATTTGCAAGTCTGTGTGCATTTTTTTTTTAAGATATGAAAATTAGCATATTTACTCAGTAACATTGTAGGTCATGTAATTTTATAAGTTTTTTTTTTTAAACATTGGTCATATCTAAAAGAAAAAATAAAACAATCATCAAAGACTTAAATGAATTACTTCGGGAAATTTAAAAGTTAGCTATTTCAGCAAGAAACACATGGGCAAGAGTCCTTAGGCAATGACTTCTTTCAAAGTGTGGCAGATTATATTGCTAGCATTAATCAGGCATGTGTATCACATTGTCTTACACAACTGCTTAAGGCCATCAGACTTTATTTAGAAAATATATATGTGCATTTGGTAGGTTTTTTTTTTTTTTTTTGCTTATCTCAAGTGCATGTAACTAAAGGGACATAGTCTTTTAGCAGATTTTATTTTCTATTTTAGCATGAATTTTACTAGTGATTTTTAAAAACAAGATATAGTCCTATGATTCCCAAGAGTACAATGAAATTATCTTTGTAATCTTGTCCAAATCTATTCAAAAACTTTGGATTCGAAATCAATCTAAACATTTTCCAGAAAAGACCTCTTGATAATATTTATCAAAAAATTGCATTGTCACGAATATTGCACAGGAACCATATGTTTCCTTGGAGTAAGAAATGGTGTTAAATGTATTATTACATTATGAACAAAAGATATATCTGGATACTATTGTTTACCCTTATGCATACTTTTAATTTAAACAGGTAAAAATATCAACTCAAAATAGTACTATTTTTTATAACTACCTGTAAATTAATTTAGCAAACTATAAAGTAAAAAAAAAAAAATAGTTAATAAAACAAAATCATTTCCCTCTTCAACTTTTAGCAGGTTACACTCACTCTGTGAAATATGAGAGTTACACGAATTGATTCTGTATTCCTAAATCTATCTAATATCTGCTGGATTTTAGGAGATAGTTTAGTGAACAGACAAGTGCAAACTAGTGGGTAAGTTCAAGCAAATCATTTTAGCTGAACTTTGATGAGGAGGAAAAACGACCTGATTTTATAATTTTAAAGAATGATTCAAAGTCCATTTTACTTTTCGTCAGAACTTTTCACAGTGTAAAATTAATATCTGTAAACAAATGCTAAATGAATAAATTTGAATTAATTTGTTCCTTAGAAATGAGAGGAGTATGACTCACTGAAGGTTATATTGAGGGCTTGCTATCTGCTACTCCTTTATATCATGAGGGAAAAGACTGTCTGTGCTTAATCATCACGTTATACAACTAAGGAAAACATCATCATCACATTATCACCATCATCATCAACCTAGCAATAAAATCACTCCATAAAGGAGAATTTTCAAAAGGCTATATGTCTACTCCCAATATCAAATAATAATTTGCAGAAGCTTAAGAAAGCATCTTGAATCTTTCAATTTTATACTTTTTTAAAGCTGAATTGTAGATATGATACAAGTCTTCTTCAACATTACCTAGTGTCCACAAATAACCTCACTGCCTAGGAAAGTACCAAGATTATGTGGAATCCAAATGTAGTACAATTACATGAGAAAGTATTATATTAATAATAACTGGAAAACACAAGCTGTCTGGATATTAACCAGTACACATCTGTATAACTCATTGTCAGAATAATTTAAAACAGAATCTAGATATCTATTTTCCCTAGCTTTATTGAGATAAAATTGACAAAAATAATAATAATACTACATTTTCACTATACAAGTGCACTGATTTTATGTTAGTTTCAAAATATCAGGAATGTTCCATCAGAAGAAATTACAACTGGTTAATATTTCCTTATTGCCAAAGCATACCTTGCCAACTCTTTGACTTATTTTTGAGTCTTGAAATATGTTTGCATATACATAGACTGAGTTTTAGGTACATAGCTTTTTCAAAAACTCTATATTGAATGAAAGTGTAAAACAAATTAAAGTCAACTTAAAGTTCATTATAGTTACTTGAAACACTTTTTTAAAGACATGGGTGATGTACTTTTGGGGACAATTATTTTTTGACTGTTTTAATGCCAATAGCTATAACCAATTTCTTTTGTTTATGGAATAAAAACAGCATGGAAGAACAAAATAATCAGAGTGATTATATAACAACATGTCCTAAATAAGTATGAAAAAAGCAGTGAAAGTTTATTGCTTATGCATATTAAATTAATGAACAATTATTTAATTAGCTGTTACTACCAGGTGGGAAATATAATGGCAGGACACCCAGACAATGTTAGGAAGGAGAATAATCAGCTCCATTTAAGTTAAAATTCATTGTACACTAACATTGCCTGTATTTTCAGCATGGTACCCATGCAAAATATATATTTTTGTATTTATTACAGCACTTAGATATATTTCTCTAAACAGATAAATATGTATTCCACAGATGTAACAGATTCTTTAAGAGGCAAGAATGCATTTAGAAGCAGCAATAGTTTCTTTATTTTTATTTCTTTATTTTTTACTTCAATGACTTTTTGGGGTACAAGTGTTTTTTAATACATGGATGAATTGTATGGTAGTGAAGTCTGATATTTTAGTGCACCTGTTACCCTAGCAGTGTACATTGTACCCAATATGTAGAGAGAGCTTGAAATTCCCATTTTTAAAACCATCAGATCTCATGAGGCCCATTCACTAGCAGGAGAACAGTAGGGGAAAGACCCACCCCCAGGATTCAATCATCTCCCACTAGGTCCCTCCCACAACACATTCGGGAATATGGGAGCTACAAGATGAGATTTGGGTGGGGACACAGAGTCAATCCATATCAGATGTGGTGAAAAGGGAACACTTACAGACTGCTGATGGGAAAGTAAATTAGTACAACCTCTACAGAAAACAGCATGGAGATTTCTTAAAGAACTAAAAGTAGACCTATCTATCCAAAGGAAGTCATTGTATATATATTAAAAAAATTCTACCTGCACATGCATGTTTATTGCAGCACAATCCACAGTTGCAAAGATATGGAATCAACCTAAGTGTCCATCAGCAGATGAGTGAATAAAGAAAATGTAGTACATATACGTCACTGAATACTACTCAGTCATGAAAAGAAATGAAATAATGTTTTTTTTACAGCAATTTGACTGGAGTTGGAGGCCATTATTCCAAGTGAAGTAACACAGGAATGGGTAACCAAGTAAATACGTTCTCACTTATAAGTTGGAAGTGGCTGGGCGCGGTGGCTCACGCCTGTAATCCCAGCACTTCGGAAGGCCGAGGAGGGCAGATCACGAGGTCAGGAGATCGAGACCACAGTGAAACCCCGTCTCTACTAAAAATACAAAAAATTAGCCGGGTGCGGTAGCAGGCGCCTGTAGTCCCAGCTACTCGGGAGGCAGAGGCAGGAGAATGGCGTGAATCCGGGAGGCAGAGCTTGCAGTGAGGCGAGATCGCACTACTGCACTCCAGCCTGGACGACAGAGCGAGACTCAGTCTCAATAAATAAATAAATAAGTTGGAACTAAGCAATGGGTAAACAAATGCATACAGTGTAATATAAAGTACAGTAATGACTGAGAAGTGAGGAGAGTGGGAGGTGATGAGAAACAGGTGGGTTTGGGGGAACAGGTGGTATTTGGCTCCATAAGTAAGTTAAGTGGTGATTTGTGAGGTTTTGCCTCACCCATTGCCCAGTAGTGTACACTGAACGCGATTTGTAGTCTTTTATCCCTCAACCCCCACCCACCCTTTCCCCTGAATCCCCAAAGTCCATTGTATCATTCTTATGCCTTTGCATCCTTATAGTTGAAGTCTCACTTATGAGTGAGAACATATAATATTTGGTTTTCAATTCCTGAGTTACTTCACTTAGAATAATAGTCTCCCATCCGGTTTGCTGCTAATGCCATTAATTCATTCATTTTATGGCTGAGTAGTATTCTATCGTATATACACAGCACAATTTCTTTATCCACTCATTGATTGATGGGCATTTGGGCTGGTCCTATATTTTTGCAATTGCAAATCGTGCTGCCATAAATATGCATGCACAAGTATCTTTTTTGTACAACGACTTAATTTCTTCTGGGTAGATACCCAGTACTGGGATGACTGGATCAAACGGTAATTCTACTTTTAGCTCTTTAAGGAATATCCATACTGTTTTCCGTAACGGTTTTACTAGTTTACATTCCCACTGACAGTGTAGAAGTGCTCTCTTTTCCACACCAACGTTTATTATTTTTAAATTTTTTTTGATTACAGCAATTCTTGCAGGAGTAAGGTAGTATCACATTGTGGTTTTGATTTGCATTTCCCCAATTATTAGTTATGTTGAGCATTTTTTCATGTTTGTTGGCCATTGGGTATATCTTCTTTTGAGAATTGTCTGTTCATATCCTTAGTCCTCTTTTTGATGGGATTGTTTTCTTCTTGCTAATTTGTTTGTCCACTTTTTATTAGGGTTATTTGTTTTCTTCTTGTGGAATTCTTTGAGTTCCTTGCAAATAAGTATATTTACGTTGCTGTAAAACAGATCTCCTGAACTTTTTTATCTTGCAAATTTAAAACTCTAAATCCATTAAACAACAACTCTCTTTCTCTCCCTCATCCCAAACCCAATAACCACTATTCTGCTTTTGTCTCCACAAACTCGACTTAGACACATCATATAAAGTGGAGCCATACTTTATATGTATTTTACTGTTTGACTTATTTCATTTAGCATAATGCTCTCAAGGTTCATTCATGTAATAGTATTTGAAAAAAATCCTTCATTTTAAAAAAAATGTTTTTTTTTTATGTACAGTCCCCAACCTACATTTTTTGACATTATAATATAATGGTGCAAAAGTGATATACATTTTATAGACACTATACTTTGAGTGTCCATATGACCATTCTGTTTTTCAATTTCAGTATAGTATTCAATAAAATTACATGAGGTATTCAACACCTTATCATAAGATAGGCTTTGTGTTAGATTATTTTGCTGAAATGTAGGCTTGTCTCCATTTTTATAAGTTTTCTGAGCAGATTTAAGGTAGGCCAGGCTAAGGTATGATTTTCAAAATGTTAGATATATCATATGTATTTTTGACTTACAATGCCCTCAAAATGATAGACTTGTTGGGCGATAACCCATAGTAAGTTGAGGAGCATTTGTATGTACTACATTTTGTTTATCTGTTTATCCATCCATGAACATTTGGGTTGCTTATAGCCACTAGGGTATCATGAATGGTGCTGCCGTAAATATGGGAGTTTATGCAGTGTTCTGTTTTAATTTCCTTCTAATTTCTTCTTCTGTACATTTTTGAGATTTTTTTACTTGCTAATATTTATTATAATTAACATTCTAAATACATAGCAACCTAATTTAAATTGATACAACTTAGTTGAAATTGCGTGGACAAACTATGCTCCGTTGCTACCCTTTATGTTGTTATTACTCATGATGTCTTTATATGTTATTTTATGATTAACATAGATTGAAATACATTTTGTGATTTTCTTTGAAATCATAAAAATTTTAAAAAGGAGTTATACACCAAAAATACAATAATTCTGGTCTTAATGTTTACTTCAACTTTTGCCTTACTGAAGTTCTCTATTTCTTTATGTGGCTTTAAGTTACTACCTAGTGTCCTTTTACTTCAACCTGAAGAGCTCCCTTTAGCATTTTTCATCCAATAGATTTTATAAGCAACAAATTATCTCAAAAATATCTTACTCTTACATTTTTGAAAGATAGTTTTGCTGGATATAGAAATCCTGATAGTTTTTTCTTTTCAGTTCTTTTAAAACATTACCCCTTCCTTCCTGGTCTCTGTTGTTTATAATGAGAAATATATTTTTATCTTGCAGTTGAATATACTTTGAGTATGATAAGTTGCTTGTGTCTTGTTGCTTCCATAATTCTTTCAATTTTGCCTTTGACACTTTGGAAATAATGTGTCTCAATGTGAAAAGTAGTGTTTTTATTTTATTTTATTTTATTATTTTATTTTGGAGCTTGTAAAGCTTGATGGATGTGTAGATTTGTATCTTTTATCAATTTTTTTTTTTTTTTTTTTTTTTTTGAGACAGAGTCTCTCTCTGTCTCCCAGGCTGGAGTGCAGTGGCAGGGTCTTGGCTTACTGCAAGCTCCACCTCCCACGTTCATACCATTCTCCTGCCTCAGACTCCCAAGTAGCTGGAACTACAGGCATCCGCCACCATGCCCAGCTAAATTTTTGTATTTTTAGTAGAGATGGGGTTTCACCATGTTGGCCAGGATGGTCTCGATCTTCTGACCTCGTGATCTGCCTACCTCGGCCTCCCAAAGTGCTGGGATTACAGGCGTGAGCCACCGCGCCCGGCCTTCTTTTATCAAATTTGTAAAAATTTTGCTTTTATTTCTTCAAATACTAATTTCATTCATTTATTCTCTCTAAATTATTTTTTAATTTTTGTGGGTGCATAGTAGGTGTATATATTTATGGGGTACATAAGATGCTTTGATACAGGCATGTAATGCATAATAATCAGATTATGCAGAATGGGGTATCCATTCCCTCAAGCATTTATCCTTAGTGTTACAAACAATTCAGTTATGCTCTTCTAGTTATTTAAAAAATACAAGTAAATTATTGACAAGTGTCACTCTGTTGTGCTATTACATAGTAGGTTTTTTTCATTCTTTCTAATTTTTATTTTTTTGTACCCAACAACCAACCCCACCTCTTCCCCAACCCGCCACTATGCTTTTCAGCCTCTGGTAACCATCCTTCCACTTCTTATCTCCATAAATTCAATTGTTTTGATTTTTAGATTCCATAAATAAATGAGAATATGTGATATCTGGCTTTCTTCTTTCTGTGCTTGGCTTATTTCACCGAACATAACGATTTCTAGCTTCATCCATGTGCTGAAAAAACCATGAGGATGCACATATCTCTTTAATAAACTGATTTTCTTTCTTTTGGGTATATTCCCAGAAGTGGGACTGATGGATTACATGGTAGCTCTATTTTTAGTTTTTTTCTGGAATCCCCAAACTGTTCTCCATAGTGGTTGTATTAATCTACATTTCCAACAACAGTGTACAAGGGTTCCCTTTTCTCCATATCCTTGACAGCATTTATTTCCCGTCTTTTGGATATAAGCCATTTTAAGATGAGATATCTTATTGCAGTTTTGATTTGCATTTCCCTAATGATTAATGATGTTAAGCACGTTTTCATATACCATATGCCATTTGTATGTATTCTTTTGAGAAATATGTATTCAAATCTTTTCTCCATTTTACAACCACATTATTAGGTTCTTTTCCTATAGAGTTGTCTGAGCTCCTTTTATTCTGGTTATTCAACTCTTGTCAGATAGATAGTTTGCAAGTATTTTCTGTCACTGTTTATTGTATCCTGCGCTGTGCAAAACTTTTTTTAACTTGATGTGATCCCATTGTCCATTTTTGCTTTGATTGTCTGTGCATGTGGGTCCAATGTCCTGGAGAAATTCCTCAATGTTTTCTTGTAGTAGTTTCATAGTTTGAGGTCTTAGATTTATGTCTTTAATTTTGATTTGATTTTTGTATATGGTGAGAGATAAGGGTCTAGTTTCAATCTTTTGCATGTTCATTTGAAGTTTTTCTTCATTTTTTATGTAGGCACTTATAGCTATAAACCTCCCTCTTAGTGCTGCTTTTTCTGTATCCCATAGATTTAGGTATATTGTGTTTTCAAAATCATTTGTTTCAAGAAATTTTACAATTTCCTCCTAATTTCTTTATTAACCCATTGGTCAATCAGGAACATATGGTTTAATTTCCATGTGTTTATGTCATCTCCAAAATTCCTTTCATTATTGATTTCTACCTTTTTTTCATTGTGGTTAGAGAAGATCCTTGACATTATTTAAATATTTTAAGACTTATTTTATGACTTAATATATGATCTATCCTTGAGAATGATCCATGTGCTGAGGAAGAGAATGTGTATTCTTTACTCATTAGATGAAATGTTCTAAATACCTATTAGAGCCATTTAGTTTATAGTGCAGATTTAGTACACTGTTTCTTTGTTGATTTTCTGCCTGGAAGATCTGTTTAATGCTGAAAGTAAGATGTCGAAGTCTCTAGCTATTGTTATATTAGAGTCTCTCTCTTTAGCTCTAATAATATTTGCTTTATATATCTGGATGCTCCAGTGTTGAATGCATATATACTTAAAATTGTTATATCCTCTTGCTGAATTGGCCCATTTACCATTATATAGCATCTGGGAGCTAGGACCTAGAACAAGGTTCTCATGGCTCTGACTGGTGTCCTATCCCGCAGTAGCTGAGCTGGTCTCCAAGGTGCAATACAAAGTCCTTTCCACTCTTCCCTCTCCACTCCTCAGGAAGAAGGATGGGGTCTCATTTGAAGATGTGAACTGTGCAGTCTGATGTTAGGGTGGGGGTGATGCCAGCACTTCCTTAGCTACCCTGGCTGGTGTCCCCAGTAGGTCATATGTTCCCCTTCCCCTTACTCCCCTCCCCACCACCAGTGCACTGGCACTGGACCTGGACCAAATTCAGCACTCGGACTCACCTAGCAGTTGCAGTCTTTGTGGCCTAGACTACCATTCATGTTTAGTTAGAGCCCCAGAACACTGTAGCCCACAGCAGTGAGGTTTGTGAGAACCCAGGTTCCAGTGACTGAGATCAGTGATTCTCCTGTGGCTAGGGCTGGTTTAAATGCTCCCTCTCTGAACAAGCATCAGCTGAGTCTGGTCTGGTTTCGTTTTCTGTTATAAGAGAGCAGCACTGAGTTCAATGCTTCTTATTTGCTGCACTCTCCCTCTCCCAAGTGCAAAGAAAGGCTCTGTGTGCCATGCCACCACTGCCAGATGATGGGGCAAGGCAGGAATCTGCGATTTAAAATTTTTTTTCCTACCTCTTCAGTGCCTCTTTCGGTGATATGAAGTGAAAACCAGGTACTGTGAATACTCACCTGATTTTTCATTCTTATGAAGATGCATTTTCTGTGTAGATAGTTGTTAAATTGGTGTCCTTGCAGGGGGAATAATAAGTGGAACCTTCTATTCCACCATCTATACCCCTCATTTTTTTACCCGTTTTTTGCAGGTTTTCAGAGTGAATAATTTCAAATGACCTATTTTCCAAGTTTTCTGATTTGTTTTTCTGCCTGCTTAAAATTTCTATTGTTTTAAATTTCAGTTATTGCTCCTTTTAGTATCAGAATTTTCATTTGATTCCTTTTCACAACTTTATTTTCTTTGCTACTATTCACTGTTTTTATATCATTCTTCTATTTTACTTTATCTGTGGTTTCCATTACTCTGAGCATATTTAATATGGTTGATTGTAGTTTTTATGTAGTAAGTCCAATATCTATAATTTCTCAGAGACAGTCATTTGTGCATAGACTATACTTTCTTTTTAATTTGCACACTTAATTTTTTGTGTGTTTGAAAACTGAACATATTGAGTATTATAGAGGGTATATCTAAAAGTTAGATCCTTCTCCTTACCCAGGATGTATTTTGTTGCTTCATGTGTGCTATCACTGTTTGTTTAATGTATTTTGGTGAAGCCAAGTTTTTTGTTTGTTTGTTTGTTTGTTTGTTTTTATGTATGACCTCTGAAGTTTTTGTTTCTTTGGGTTGTACAATACTTTTGATTTCAGAAATTGGCTTGACCTTCAAAAGCCCCTCTTCCCCAAAGAAATTGGAGAAGAAAAAGAGAGAAAATAGAGATGGGGGGGAGAGAGAGAGAAAAAGAGAGAGAGAGAAGGGGAGAGAGAGAGAGAGAGAGAGAGAGAGAGAGAGAGAGAGAGAGAGAGAGAGAACAAATAATAAAATAAAGAAAAAAATAAAATTATCCAATTCTTTGCATGTTGCAGGTTGAATTTCTGCTGGATTACTTCTTCAATGCTTAACTAGATTGTTTAAAAATTAGCATTTGCCCTCATTTCCAATTTCTTTTGAGTCTACAGAAAGTCAGAGGGAAATCTCAGGGTCTTCTCAGGCCTTTTCTGAGCATTCATTTTGTGTTAGGCAGGTGCATCGCTCTCTAACTTCCTCCGTGTATGTAGGCACTTTTTGAATAACCTAATTTCTCAAAGAAAAGTCTCTCCATAGCTTATCCTTCAGGATTTCATTGCCCTCTTGTTTGACACATTGTAATATTTTGCCATAGGCAGCTGGTGGATGTTTCTTTGTCTTATGTTGGTTTTGAGGAATACCTCCCACTTTTCTGCCCTTAGTGAGTTTTGACTTAGCTAGCACAAGGTGAGTGCTTGCAGCAGTCCTTCAAGTATCCCTGACAGTTAAGATCAGATAAGCATAGTTCTTTGAGAATAAAGTCTGCTCTGCTCCTTCTGGAACCAGGTACCGGTATCTTATACCAGGGACACAGGTTACATCTTCATGACTGTCATTGTGTCAGAAGGTGGTGTGGGGCGGGGGTAGACAAGGGCAAGTAAAAATGCCACAACTCTTTCCTAATGTTTTCAAGTTTCATTTTTCTTGATTAGGCATTCTCTTGGTTGCTATATATTATTTACCATAGTTCCAGCAAAGTTGATTCTGACAGTTTTTGCTTCAATTTTTCATCTTTCTGTGGAAAGATGAACTCTTGGACTTCTTTACTCGGCCATTTTTGCTGACATCTGATTTATGTATTTTAAATACATATGCTCTATTTATAGTGGATCTGTGGTTTGTTACACAAATGCTCCCACCAAAACCATGGCACTTCTCAGATGTCAAGGTGTTTACTGCAGACGAGTCAGACCTAAATCCCTTCCTCAGAATTTCTCTCAACTGAAGTACAATATCTGTCTTAAGTTTATACATCACTGGGGGGTGCTCATATTTAATGATTGATCAGTAAAAACAAACAAAAACTTGACCCTTTTGCCAAGACATCTGACAATCCAGAAATCCAGGAAAATTGAGAATATACCATACTTTCAAATTCTCATGGGATTGCTGAGCTTTTCCTACCCTTTTATGGATATTGTTCACTTCCAACAACTTTTATACCAAAACGAAGTCTCAGATGCTATTTCCTGGCACATATGAGATAAAGCAATACTTGCATTCAAACATTACATTAGAATACCTGAGGAAAATAAATTCCGTTCATGTTAATTTGCACATTTTGCATTCCTCTTTGCATCTGGCCATTATCAATTATTTTTCTAACTTCTTACAAAATTGAATGTTTTAACAAAAATCTTTTAGGCTAGTTATCAAGTTTTGTTATTTGTATTACTTACATTTTCCTTTGTTGAAAATCAGAGAGATTTACCTGTATATATTCTTTATACATTTATTTCAAATTTTTTCTGTGATAATGGATACATGCTGTTCTCATGATAGTGAGTTCTTGAGAGATCTGGTTGTTTGCACACATGCACACGTATGTTTATTGCGGCACTATTCACAATAGCAAAGACTTGGAATCAACCCAAATGTCCATCAGTGACAGACTGGATTAAGAAAATGTGGCACATATACGCCATGGAATACTATGCAGCCATAAAAAAGGATGAGTTTGTGTCCTTTGTAGGGACATGGATGCAGCTGGAAACCATCATTCTTAGCAAACTATCACAAGAACAGAAAACCAAACACCACATGTTCTCACTCATAGGTGGGAACTGAACAATGAGATCACTTGGACTCGGGAAGGGGAACATCACACACCGGGGCCTATCATGGGGAGGGGGGAGGGGGGTGGGGGGAGGGAGTGCATTGGGAGTTATACCTGATGTAAATGACGAGTTGATGGGTGCTGACGAGTTGATGGGTGCAGCACAGCAACATGGCACAAGTATACATATGTAACAAACCTGCACGTTATGCACGTGTACCCTAGAACTTAAAGTATAATAATAATAATAATAATAAAAAAGAAAGTGTGTAGCAGCTCCCTGCTTGCTCCTGCTCCCAATCTGTGAGACACCTTGCTCTCCTTTCACCTTTTGTTATTAGTGGAAGCTTCCTGAGGCTTCCCTAGAAGGACAAGCTGCTAAGTTTCTTGTACAAGTCTGCAGAATTCTGAGCCAATTAAATCTCTTTGCTTTATAAATTACTCGGTCTCAGGTATTTCTTTATAGCAATGTGAGAATCAGCTAATACACATATCCTGTTATATAGCCTAGATTTTGTTATTACAAGTTCTGTAACATTTTTTCTCTCTCCAAACACAGAGAGATCTCTGGTTTTTCCAGCAAATTCCTGCAAATACATCAAACTCCAAAAAGCTTATGTCATCTTTGAAAACAATCTTTTCATTTTATAATGGTTTTAAACTTATGGAAAAAATGTGAAGGTAGTACAAGAGAATTACCACATACCCTACCACCAGTTTTACCTATTAATGTATAGTATTAGTATGGTATATGTTTCAAAACTAATGAACCCTATATGGATACACTATTATTAACTAAAGTTTATATTTTATTCAGAATTCAACAGCTTCTTCCTATGGTCTTTTCTGTTCTAGGATCCCATCATAGATGCCACTTTTCATTTAGGCCTTATGTCTCAGGCTCCTCTTGTCTGTGATAGTTTCTAAGACTCCTTATTTTTGAAGACCTTGAACGTTTTCAGGAGTTCTGGGCAGGTATTTTGTAGAATGTCTTTTAGTTGGGGTTTGTCTGATGTTTCTCTCATGATTAGATGGAGGTTATGTGGTTTTAGAAGGAAGACCACAGAGCCAAAGTGCCAGTCTCTTCATACCATAAAGAGGGTATATACTATGAACATGACATATCACTGTTGATGTTAACTCTGATTATCTTGCTTGAGGTAGCATTTGGCAGGTTTCCCTATAGTAAACTTACTTTTTTTCTCTTTTTCCATATTGTGTTCTTTGGAAGGAAATCACTCTAGCAACTCACACATAATGAGAAAAACGCTATGTTGCCAATGTGGAAGATCTACATGAATTATTTGGAATTCTTCATGAGACAGTTGTCAATTCTCTCTGTACTTATTAATATAATTATTTTTGTATAACCATGAACTCAAGGGTATAGAATCTATACTTTGAGTTATTATATGGTGCTAAGTTGTTCTGTGACTCAAATTTTTCCAGCTTTAGCCATTGGGATTATTTCAACTGGAAATTAGATTACATATTTCTTTGCCTACCCATCATTGTGGGTGTTATTGTGTTGGTCTTTTCTTAAAAGTACTTTCTCACTCTCTGGAATTATAAGATTCTCCAGACTCACCTTGTACATTTCCTCTCACAGTTCATTTCTCCAAGGAACAATAGTTCCTTTCAATGAAGTAAGCTATTAAAAACTAAGATCTGGGTACTGATTGTGCTTGATACTACTAGGGTGTTGTTGCTTCTAGATCTCTTAATACATTCAGTGGATAATATGTGTGAATACTAACATATATACATGTGCAAGTAAAAATTCCACAATTCTTTCCTAAAGTTTTCAAGTTGCATTTTTCTTGATTAAGCATTCTCTTGATTGCTATACATTATTTACTATAGTTCTGGCAAAGTTGATTCTGACAGTTTTTGCTTCAATTTTTCATCTTTCTGTGTAAAGACAGACCCTTGGACTTCTTTGCTCTGCCATCTGATTTACATATTTTAAATACATATGTTCTATTTGTAATGGATCTGTTGTGTGTGTACATATATATTATACATATATATAATATATATACATACATATATACACATATATATATATATCCCATATATATGGGTTAGTATTAATACATGTTATCCCCTCAATGTGTTGAGAGATCTAGAAGCGACAACACCCTAGTAGTATCAAGCACATATATAATACATATAGTGTAAATATTTCTGCATGTTACCATCTGCACCTGTATTAAACTAAAAATGAGTTCATTTTGATACAATCAACCCTAATTTATTACCACCTAGATATTCCAGCTTTCTCTCTTTGTGTGTCTGTAACCTCTAAATCCAACAGTGAGAAAACTGGCTCCCACCATTTTTTGTACATTTTCTAAATTGCTCGATTTCAGTAAACTTATATTGTGGTTTCAGAGTTGTCTACCCATACCACATGGGAAACAATGTTAATCAACTGGAGTACAGTCCTTATATACAGTTCCTTTTGAATTTAGTTTTGCAGATTAAACTCTTTTCCAAGTTACTTAGGTCAGAACCTGATTTCTCTACCTCCTTTAGTGAGTTATTTAATAACTTTGTCATCCATTTAGATTTTCTTGTCACATTCTACATCCCATTTGAGATTTTCCAAATCTCCTAAATAATTTTTAATTTTCATAAATTAAACTATGTTCTTTATGTTATGTATAGGAGATTTGCCAAATAATTAAAGTTTTAAATTTACCATATCGATACCATAGAGAATAGTTTCACTACTGTAAGAAGCTCCCCTGTACTTCAACTATTCAAGCACTCCCCTTCCCCTGAAACTGGCGGCCACAATTTTTACCGTCTATACACTATTGTCTTTTCCAACATGTCATATTATTGAAATCATAAAATATTTAGCATCTTCAGGCTTTTTTCTTGCACTTAATATATACATTTAAAAATTATCCGTAGCTTCTGCACAACAAAAGAAATATCAGCAGAGTAAACAGACAACCCACAGAGTGAGATAAAGTCTTTTTAATCTGTATATCCAAACAAAGGACTACTATTCAAAATCTGTAAGGAACTCAAACAAATCAGCAAGAATAAAAACAAACAATCTCATGAAAAAGTGAGTTGAGGACGTGAATAAACAATTCTCGAAAGAAGATATACAAATAGCCAACAAACATGAAAAAATGCTTAACATCACTATCAGGGAATCAAAACCACAATGTGATACCAACTCACTCCTGCAAGAATGTCCATAATAAGAGAAGAAAATAAAACAGTGTTGGCATGGATGTGCTGAAAAGGGAACACCACTACACTGCTGATGGAATGTAAACTAATACCACCACTATGGAAAAAATTATAGAGATTCCTTTAAGAACTAAAAGTAGATCTATCATTTGATCCAGCAATCCTACTCCTGGGTATCTATCCAGAGGAAAAGAAGTCATATAAAAAAGATACTTGCACATGCATGTTTATAGCAACACAATTTCTATTTGCAAAATTATGAAACCAGCACAAATGTCCATCAATCAATAACTAAATAAAGAAAATGTGGTACATATATACACCAGGGAATACTACTCAGTCATGGAAAATAATGAAATAATGGCATTCACCACAACCTGGATGGAACTGGAGACCATTATTTTAAGTGAGGTAATTTAGGAATGAAAAACCAAACATCTTATGTTCTCACTTGTAAGTGGGAGCTAAGCTATGAGGATGCAAAGGCATAAGAATAATACAATGGACTTTGGAAACTCAGTGGAAAGGGTGGGAAGGTGATGAGGGATAAAAGTCTACACATTGGGTACAGTGTATGCTGCATTTCAGGTGCAAAATTTCAGAAATTTCCACTAAAGAACTTGTTCATGTAACCAAATGCCACCTGTTCCCCCCTAAACCTGTTATCCATATCTGTATGTTACTTTATTTCTTTTTATTTTAAAACAATATTCCACTGTATGATTTGCCACATTTTGCTTAATCATTCACTTATTGAAGTACATCTTGATTTCTTCTAGTTTGTTGGTAACTATGAATAGGGGTGCTCTAAATTTGCATGCAGTTTTCTTTTATTTATTACTGTTGAGTTTTATGAGTTTATTTGTATTTTATTTACACATTCTTTGTTACATATGTGTTTTGCAAATATTTTATTCCAATCTGTGCTTGTCTTTTTACTAACACTGTCTTTTGCAAAGCAAAACTTCTTAATTTTAATAAAATTTAACCTAACAAATATTTGTTTCTTTTATGAATCATGCTATTGGAATTTTACTTTAAAAGCTTATCAACAAACTCAAGGTCACATAGATTTTTCTAGTATGTTTTCTTTATAAATTTTGTTAGTTTTGCATTTTACATACAGGACTATAATACATTCTGAATTAATTTTTGTATAAAATGTAAAGGGTTTGTGTCCAGTTTTTTTTTTCTGTTTTTTTGTTTTGTTTTGTTTTGTTTTTTAATATACAACCATTGGTTTTAACAGTCTTTGTTAAAAAGACTATTCTTTTTTCAATGAAATCAGTGCCACTACTTAATTGTCACAGAGCAGTTGATTATACTTGTGTTGGCATATTTACGGTTATTCTACTCTATGCCACTGACCAACGTGTCTATTCTTTCATCAGTTCCAGAATGTCTTCATTATTGTAACCTTACAGTAAGTCTTAAAATTGGTTGCATAAGATCTCCAACTTTGTCTTTTTCTACTACATGGTATTGGCTATTTTAGGTCTTTTGCCATTTTATTTTAAATTTAGAATTGGTATGTTGATACCTACAAAATAGCTTGCCAGCATTTTGGATGGAATTGTGTTAATTATATATTACAAACTAGAAAGAATTGACATCTTAACAACATTAAATCTTTCAATCTATGAACAAACAATATCTCTTCATTTGCTTACAATCTTTGATTTCTTTCATTAGAGGTTGGAGGTTTTTTGCACTCACATTTTGTGTATATTTTGTTATACTTATCGCTAAGTATTTCTTTACTTTTGGTATTATTTTAAATAGTATTAACATCAAGTGCCAAGTGTTTATTGCTGGCTTATAGAATATAAATTCACTTTTGTATATTGATTTTATATCCTATAGCCTTACTCTACTTGATTATTAGTTTCAGGAGATTTTATTTTTTCAGTGATTTAGAATTTTCTACATAGAAAATTGTGTCTTCTGTGAATAGAGACAATTTTACTTTTTCCATCTTAATCCATATACAAATGTGTGTCTCATCTTACTGTTTTTGTGTATTAGCCAAGACTGGCAGTATGATGTAAAATAACAATTGTGAGAGAGAATATTTTTACATTTTTTCCTTGTTCCCAATGTCCTTGGGAAAGTGTCTATTTTTCCACCATTAAGTATGATGTTAGAAGTAGATATTGTGTAAGTTTTATCTATCAAGTTTAGGAAGTTGCCTTCTGCTACTAGTTTGCTGGGAGTTGTTTTTTTTTTTTTTTTTTTAAATCATGAGGGAGTGTTGGATTTTTAATTTTTTTAATCAATTGATATGATCGTATAATTTTTCTTCTTTAGTCCATTGATTTGGTGGATTACATTGTTTGATTTTCAAAGGGTCCCAGCCTTGCATACCTGGAATAAATCCAACTTTATTGTGTATCATGGTGTATAATTATTTTTATAATATAAAGGGTCAAGTTTAGTAATATTTTGTTGATGATTTTCCATCTATCATCATGAGAGATATTGATATGTCGTTTTCCTTCTTGTAGTGTTTTGGTATTAGAGTAATAACCTCAATGAATGAGTTAGAAAGTGTTCTTTATTTTTTGCATAATTTGACATACTTTCTTCTTTATTTATCTGATACAGTTTATCAGATGAAACTATTTAACCCTTGTGTGATTTTTTTGGAAAGTTGCTAATTATTGACTTAATTTCTTTAGTAGATATACATAACACTATGTAGGTTATCTGTTTCCCCTTGTGTGATTTTTGGTAATCATGTCTTTTGAGTAATTGGTCCATTTCATCTGAATACTCAAATAATGGGCATAGAGTTTTTCATAATACTCTATTATTCTTTTCATATCGATGAGATTAGAGACCTTGGTTTGTGTGATTTCTATTTCTGTTAATGTGTGCTTTATGGCCCAGAATGAAGCCTATTTTGGGCAAATGGTCTGAGCTTAAGAAGCATACATGTAACGCTGTTGTTGCATAAAATATTCTATAAATATTAACTGGATCCAGTTGATTTGAGAGCTCTTCAGGTGAACCATATCCCTATTTATTTTCTTGCTCTTGATCTATCAATTGTGGAGAGGAAAGAGTTAAAGTATTCAGTTATAATTGTGGGTTTTTCTTTTTTCTTTTTCATCTTTTTTTCTTTAGCTCTGTAAGATTTTGTTTCACATATTTTGAGGATCTGTGTCTAGTGTACATGCATTTTGACTATGAACAAAAGTTCTCTGAAAAGGAATTTAGAGAAAAGAGACTTGATTTCAGTAGACAATTTGCAAACCAGAGAGACAAAGCTTTTGGTGTAAAACAAAAGTGTGTTCCTGTGAACAAAGAGAGAGTTTGTCTTTTATACAGAAAGGAGGAGTGTAGGTTTCCATATGCAAATGAAAGATTCAAATTTGCTTTGTTCTGATTGGTTGATAGTTTGGAGCTCTGATTTGTTGATGTGTGCCGAATTCTGATTAGTCAGTGTAGGTCATAGCTTTTTGGTTGGTTCAGGTGGCATAAATAGAAACAGCTAGCTAAGAAAGTCTCAAAGGTAAGGAGGCATGTAGGTTCTTCAGGAACTCAGAGCATGTGTGTAACATCTTGTCAACAAATGGTCATTTGCCTGTCATTTGATTTCAGACCCAGTTAACCACTCAGAATACCTCTTGAGGCATTGAGGGACTGTCTCTTTCAGCGTTCACGCTACTCAAGCATTTTAAAAATTAGTTTCAACTTGCTTTGTCTTTCTCCAGCCCTTTACTTTTAGTCTACCAGAGTCTGTATGTTAAAAGTGGGGTTGTGGTAAATAACATATAGTTGAGTCTTGTTTTTTAATCCACTCTGACAATCTTTGTCATTTTATTGATATTTTTAGACAATTCATATTTAAAGGGATTGTTGATACGTATGAAGCAATGCTAACAATGTTTATGTTTTCTATTCATTACTAGAGGTTTTACTTATTTATTTACTTACTTATTTTCATGTTTTCTCCAAATGTAATGAACCCTTTTATATAATCCCACTTTATGTTATCTTTTAGTTTATCAACTATACTCATTTTATAAATATTTTAATGGTTATAATATAATTTATATATTCCATATATTTTAGCTTATCTATTTTAAAATAGCACCATAAAATATTTTGTTTTACCTTCATTTATTCCATTCTGAATACTAGTCCATTCTTTAGGCATGTTTGTGGTGCATATTAATCATTTTCTTTCTTTAGAAAATATTTTAAGTTTTTCTCTGTTAACTTTAATATTTATATCATGACATTAAAAATTCTTATTTTCTGTTAAAAAAATGTTTATCTTTCTTTTTTTGCAGAGCAAGCCTGCTGTTAAATTCCCTCAGTTTTTGTTTCTCTGAGAAAATTTTAATTTCTCTTTTACTTTTGAGGAACAATTTAGTCGATATGGAATTATGACTTGGTAGATTCTTCTTTCAACAATACATATTTCACTTCATTTTTAATTCTTAAGCTCACAAATATTCTTCAGAAGGTAACATATTCTGGTTTTCCCCAGATTCATTGAGGTATAAATGACAAATACAATTTTATATATTTAAGATGTACAGTGTGATGTTGTGATATATGTATATGTTGTGGAATAATGACTAAAATCAAGCTGGTTAACATATTTATCATCTCATAGAGTTTCCTTTTTTATAATTGTGAGAATACTTAAGATCTACTCTATTAGAAAATTTCAAGTATTCATTATCTTTAATTATAGTTACCATACTTATACATTAGGTCTCCAGAACTTATTTATCTTATAACTGTAAATTTGTACCATATGGCCAACATCTCACTATTCTCTTCACCCCCTTACTCCTGATAATTACTTTTCTACTCTCTCATTCTATGAGTTTGACTTTTGAATATTTCACGTATAAGTGAGATCATGCAGTATCTGTTTTTATGTGCCTGGTTTATTTCACTTAACATAATGTCCATCAGGTTTATTCATGTTGTTGCAATTATCAGGATTTTCTTCTATTTAAGGAAAAATTATATTCCATCACACACACACACACACACACACACACACACACACACACACACATTTTCTTTATCCATTCATTCATTGGGACTTAGTTCGTGTCCATATGTCATATGTTGGCTATTATAAATAATGCTGCAATGAATGTGATAATGCAGATATCTCTTTGAGTTAGTAATCATATTTATTTTTTAATATATACCAGAAGTGAAATTGCTTGATCACATACTAGCTATATTTTTAATTCTTAGAGGAATCTTCATACTGTTTCTATAATGGCTATACCAATTTACATTCCTACCAACAATGAGTAAGGGCTCCATTTTTCCACACCTTCACCAACACTTGTTATCATTTGACATTTTGAAAATAGCCATCGAAATACATGTGAGGTGATATCTTATTGTGGTTTTGATTTGTATTTACCTGACGATTATTGATGCTGAGCATTTTTTTCATATACCTTTTGGCCATCTGTATGTCTTCTTTTGAAAAAATGTCTATTCATATCCATTGCCCATTTTTTAAATTGGCTTATTTTTAATTAAGTTGTATAAATTACTTCACTTTTTTTTTTCTCACATGTTTTCTTTGGAGAAATCTGCATAATTTTTGTCCCTTTTCCTCTATAGGTATGGTGTTATTTTTTCCTCTGGCTTCTTTTAAGATTTTCTCTTTGTCTTTGGATTCCTACTGTTTGAATTTGCTATGCCTTGGTGTGTGCATATGTTTGCATGGTTTGTTTTTTGTTTGCTGGTTGATTGGTATTTATCCAGTCTGATGATCCTTTTCTTAATTTGTGTTTTTGGTTTGTCATTTTTTGAAAAGTCCTTGGCTGTCATTGCCTTAAATGTTTCTACTTCCATCTCTCTTTTCCTTCTGGTATTCAATAATGAATACATTATATCTTTTGAAATTGTCTCACAGTTTTTTAGTCTTCTGTTGTGTGTGTGTGTGTGTTTTCTCTTTTCTTCTTTTTCCTCTTTACCGTTCAATTTCAGTGTGCCTGTCAATAAATCATCATATTCACTGAGTCTTTCCTTAGCTATGCCAAATTTACTGAATAACTCATTGAAGGTGTTCTTCATTTCTTTTATAGTATTATCATTTTTTGTTTTGTTTTCTAGCATTTCCATTTAACTATTAGACTTTTCATCTCTCTGTTTACATCATCCTTCTGGTTTTCCACGTTGTCTACCTTTCTATTACATCACTTGACATTATTTATTGTTATTTTTTATTCTGTTTCTGATAACTGTAATATCTGCACCGTATCTGAGTTTTGTTTTTGTGACTTTCTTTTTCTATTGTGACTGTTTTTGTCTTTTGGCTTACCTTGAAGTTTCTGTTATTTTATTGCAAAAGTTTATGACTCCAAGGTTTCTGTCTAGGTAGGCAAATCTCTTCTGTGGTTTAAATATAAACCTGTCTCTAAATATTTTGGTGTGGTAGTTTTTTTTTTTCTTTTCTTTTTTTTTTTTTTTTAGGACTGCAACCTCAGTTCTTTGATTGATCCAACAAAAGTCATTTATTTCACGTTTCTCCAGTATTTTCTCATAATGACGGGAATGATGACTTTCAATTGTTTTATATATTATAGTTGAAACTAGAAATTCTTCATGCCTTTTTAGACCCATAATCGTTTACTCCTATGACCTTTACTTTAACCCCTTCATATTTGCATGTTTTGTCTTATACAGCTTTAATTCCATAGAGTGACAGCTATTATAATCACTCTTAAGCATAAACCATGAATACCTTAGACTCATTATTTTATGCTCATTTGGGCAACCTCAATTCTTCTTGAATCCAACTCTGCCTACTTGATGCAGCAATTCATGTTCAATTCATGTTGAGTCAAATACGTTCAGACATTAACATGTAATTCTGTTACCTTATCTCATTTTTAATGCATTACTAATACTTTCAAATGGGTCTAATATTACCCATTATATTTCCTCCAGTCCATTCACTCTCTGATACTCCTGAGTAAAAACTTAGTGCTTTCTTTCCCTAGCCTCATCCCTCAAAGCTGCCATGTCTTCTTTTTTTTTTAGTTGCAGCAATATAAGGAGGATTTTCATGAGGTTCCCTCCACAACATGTAATCACTTACCCCCATCTGTGCCTACATACTATGCCTTCTCTCTCACTGATATGGACAAACTTTATTGCTTCTAGAAAAGGTCAAAACCTCTCTTTATGCACAGGTTACCATTCCTTCAGAACTACGTAATGACTCCAGCAATTTTATGTTTGTCCCTGCGTCATCTCTTTTCCTCTTTCTACCAAACAAATTATCATTTGCATAAATTCAATCATATGTTGCTTCCCTATATTAATTTTTAAAAAACACCTTTTCTTGATTCTACTTTGTCCTCTAAGTGTCTCTCCCTGATCATTTACTTCTTGAGTTTTGTTTTACCACAAAATTCAAATATAGAATTTTATTGCTCTCTTGTCATGAAGTCTTCCCTCATAATCTACTACCACCAGATTATTGTTTACACCATTAATCTGAAAGTGTTCTTGTCAAAGTGACCAAAGATTTTTAACTTGCAAAATTGTTAATCTTTGAATTGTTTTGATTTATCACCATTATTTGATAGAATTGATCTCTTTCTCTTCCTAGAAATACTTTCACAATCTGGCTTTCAGAATACCTCATTTTCTTGATTTTCTTTTTGCCTCATTGATCCATGCTTGTCTCTTTTCTTTTCTTTTCTCTTAACGTCTCTCAACCTCCTAACCCTAAAAGGTTTAGTCCTTCCACATGTTTTAGTCTGTGCCTAGTCTCTTGCTGTTTCCATTCATTCAATAACAATTTCCAAATTTGTATTTCCATCTCAACCTCACCTAATATATTACTTGGATATTTGATAATTACCTTAAAATTTAAATTTCCAAAATTATATATGGCCCTTCCTCTCAAAACACAGATAATCCTAAAACCTGAAGTCATGACTAACTCATTCTTTTTGCATTCTAATCTATCATAAAATCATTTTATTTCCTTAAGTATATACACAGACTCAGTGTTTTTTAATACCGCAATTGCCATCCCAGTTTCAAAACACAATTCACTTCTATTTCTCTTTCTCTAACAGCTCTTTATACTGGTTTTGTGTCTCCCTTTCCTACCCTCTCCTCTGCACAAATGCTAGTTTTCCTGTTAAGTGTAAACAAGATCATGTTGCTCTTCATCTCGAAAGTTGTTCAGTGGTGTCTAATCTCGTGCAGTCTAAACCCATGGTTCTTAAGATAGCTTACATGATGTCTAAGACCTCATATCCTGTTATTTTTATCCTTACTCATCATAGCCCAGCCATAGTGGCTCAGTTGACATTTTTCAAATATTCCAAACATTGTCCTCCTCAAATATTTTGAGCTTACTTCTGGTTTCCATCTGGATTTCTTCTTCCAGTAGTTGTACAAATGTCACCATCACTTTGCTTTCTCTTTGAAGATTACCCTCTCTACATTATTTAAAGTTGCCAAGGCTCCCCAGCCTCCAAAATGTTTAATTATGATGGCAATGGTTTAATTTTTCTTCATAATAACTTATCATATAAATAGCATATATTTTATTTTATTTAGTACATTTCTTAATGAAGTATGCTGTAAGCTCGCCAAGAGGAGGGAATTTTTTAAAAATGTTGTGTTTACTTCTATATTTATTTCACCAAATACAGTGCATTCATAGGTGCTCATTAAATATCTTTTTGCAATTGCAACAAAAGGAAAAATTGACCATGAGATCTAATTAAGCTAAAGAACTCTGTACAGCAAAAGATACTATCAATAGAGTAACCAGACAACTTAGAAAGTGGGAGAAAATTTTTGCAAACAGTGCATCTGAAAAAGAACTAATATCCACTCTCTGTAAGGAACTTAAATAAATTTATAAGGAAAAGCAACCCACCCCATTAACAACTGGGCAAAGAACATGAACAGATACTTTTTAAAAAAGAAGGCATATATGTGGCCAACAAGCATACTCAAAAAAGCTCAGCACCACTGATCACTAGAGAAATGGATATAAAAATCACAATGAGATACCATCTCACACCTGTCAGAATATTTACTATTAAAAAGGCAAAAAATAACAGATGCTGGTGAGGTTGCAGAGAAAAAGGAAAGTTTATAAACTATTGGTTGGAGTATAATTTAGATGAACCGCTGTGGAAAGCAGTGTGGTGACTTCTCAAAGAGCTAAAAACAGAATTATCATTTAAACCCAGCAAATCAAAGGAATATAAATCATTCTGTCGTGAAGACACATGAACATATATGTTCACTGAAGCACCATTCACAGTAGCAAATACATGGAATCAATCTAAATGCCCATCAATCTGAATGCCAATCTAAATGTGGTATGTATGCACCATGGAATACTATGCAGTCATAAAAAGGATGATATCATGTCCTTTGCAGGAACATGGATGGAACTGGAAGCCATAATCCTTAGCAAACTAACACAGGGACAGAAAACCAAATACTGCATGTTCTCACTTATAAGTGGTAGATAAATGATAAGAACACATGGACACATAGAGGGGAAAAACAGACCCTGGGGCCTACCAGAGGCTGGAGGATGGGAGGTGGGAGAGGATCAAGAATAATAATGATGATGAATACTAGGCTTAATACCTGGGTGACAAAAAATTCTGTACAACAAACCCTCATGTCACGGGTTTACCTATATAACAAACCTGTACATGTACCCCTGAACTGAAAGTAAAAGTTAAGAAAATAAAATAAATAAATAGCTTTTTGAATAAATGAGCCACAGAGAAATGAAAACAAATGCGTACAAATGCATTAGAAGTGCAAGATGAAAAATTATTTTTTTTCAGATTTTGCACATATATATTTTCATATATGTGCAAATGAGTTATCAAAGTCAACAGTTTTGATATATTTTAGTCATAGTCTTTGTAAATTAACTTGGGTATAATAACGATAATTTACATTCTCATAGCAGTTTATGATTTTCAAAGCACTTTCCGTATAGTATTTCATACGATCTTCACTTCCACTGATATTATTGCTATCATTCTTCTGCTCATGAGAGGGGACCAAGACCCAGTTTCATGCCAAAGATTATGTATTAAGTGAATGTCAAAGCCTGAAGAGTACTCCATGTATTATTCTATCAAGTCTATTTTCCTTCCTCAAACATACTGCCCCTGTGAATCCTCATTATTTGTCATGATTATAATTATGCAGTAAATTTCTATCAACCACACAGGACTAGTTGAAATCTATCATATACAGAAAGACAAAATGGTAAAGCAAGTGCGTATGACTGATATATTTAGTAACTAAAAGTTTTTGTCAATGAAAAAGCTTGTATACTCAAAAATTCCATCAATGCCTTTAGTATGAGCTTTGCTCAGTGTCCTTAATACTAAAACTTGTATAAATGATGCTGCAATAGCTCCTCCAAATAAATATTAGTTGTGGTAGTATACCTCACTATGTTTGCTGTGTTTACCTTTTTAGTTGTTGGAATCACTTTCTACATAATCACCAAAATAAGAAACTTCAGATATGTGCTTAGTTCCTACTTTTTCCAGCCTCACCACTATAACCAATTAGTGATAAAATCAAATAAATTTTAATTAGCAAATATTTCTAGACTATATGTACTTTCCAGTGCTATTCTCACTGCAGTAATTCAGGTTCTCCTTATCTTCCACTTGGCCTCTAGTGACAACCTCTTCACTTTTCTGCTTTAAACAGTCTCAGACATGTCTCCAATATATCCTCCAAGAAATGGTACATCTGTACCCCAACCTAATTGTATCCTCTTCAGTAAAGGAACAGATAATATGTATTTTAGGCTTTGGGCCATATGGACTCTGCCATAAGTACTAAACTCTGCCATTATAGTATAAACTATACATAGACAATATATAAAGAAATGAGTGTGGCTATGTTTCAACAACGTTATATTAGAAAAACAGTTTGTGGGTCAAATTTGGCCCATAGGCCATGGTTGCCAATGCATGTTCTTAGAGAATAGAGGCCTTGTTTTCATCTATACCATCAACATCTAGAAGCACGTAATAGGAGCTGTACAATAGAGTTTTACATAGTAGAAGCATTACAATAAAGTAAAAAGCTATTGAAAAATAAATTACTAATTCCAAAAAAGGAATAGATAGTGGATGACTAAAAGTCAAATGTCATCCTCAAGAACCTTTATGTATAAACTGAGATATTAAGTTATTCATTCACTAGGAAAGAAATTGTCCAAAAGAAAAAAAGTTATAATCTTCATATTGTATATAATAAGTTTAAATTCTCTTTAAGGTAGCTTGAGTGTTTTATAGGATCTGGGCTGGAGTTGTAAATTTTGGAGTCAGTAGCATAACAGTCACATGCATTGAGGGAGTCAGTGAGTAAAATTCAAATGCATGAGTAAAAAGTACCAGGAATGGCTGGGCACGGTGGCTCATGCCTGTAATCCCAGCACAAGGCAGGTGGATCACTTGAGGTCAGGAGTTTGAGACCAGCCTGGCTAACATGGTGAAACCCCATCTCTCCTAAAAATACAAAAATTAGCAGGGCTTGGTGGCAGGCACCTGTAATCCCAGCTACTCATGAAGCTGAGGCAGGAGAATTGCTTGAACCTGGGAGGGGGAGGTTGCAGTGAGCGGAAATTTGCAGGGAGGAGAGATTGCGCCACTGCACTCCAGCCTGGGTAACAGAGCGAGACACTGTGGAAAAAAACAAACAAAAAAAAAAAAAACAAAAAAAACCAGGAGTATAAGGAGAATACCTACCTCTAAAGGGCTACAATGAAACTGAATTCTACATAGAAAGATCTGAGGGATAGCCAAAAATGAAAGAAACAATTTCGAAGAAAATAATAAGAGTCAAAGGTGAGAATATTTGAAAGATTAAAGAAGTCAGCAACAAAGGTAAATGCCACCAAAATAGTAAGTTAATCTGATGAAAGTACTCATGAACTTAGAATTAAGAAGTCATGAAACACCTTAATTTAGTACAATAAAAGGAAAAGCCAAATGGTGATAGTGAATATGATATAAGAAAGTAAAGGTGGTGAGAGTGCAGTATTTTAAAACAAAGAAAAAGAGAACTGAGTTATTATAACTTGTAATATTGTCAAAGAATTTAATTCTTGGCTTATTAGATTCTATAAACTAGAAAAGTACTGTGCATGTGTAAATGGTTAGAATAAGTCAATACATAAGAATAAATCAAATGTTCCACAAAATTAGGGGAAATGATAAAGTTCTCAAAACAGAGAATGGGGAAAATAGCTATAACCAAGTTTTCCTAAGACAGCAGAAGAAACACATCTTTGTCTGAAACTATCAGGAGAAGGTAACGATAGAAGTAAAGAGATGTGTTAAAAGGTTAATAAGCAGCCAAAAGAGTCAGATAATTGTCTTGACTTTCCATGTAGAAAAAGAAAATAATAAAGTCAGCTTAATAGCTGAGAAAAAGACAGAAAAGAGGAATTATTTAGAGCTCAAGGAAATGTAAGTTTCAAATACCTTTTGAGGGTAATGGGAAATGTTAATCATTAAATATATGTAATAAGATTGCAGAATAGTATGGAGGGCACAGTTATGAGTAAATCGTAAATCTCTGATGACACAACTCTGCAATGTTAGGAGATTTTCTTTTGCACCATTCAGCAGCAAGACATAGTTTCTGAGAAATATGTTTAAAATTACCCATGATTGGGCATTAAATTCAAAGAGCAATGCGGTAAAGGAAGGAGGTTGTTGCCAATAAATAGTAGCCGAAATGATGCTGCATAAGTTGCCAGTGTCATAGTGATAGTATCAAAGCTGCAAGAGAGCTGGTTAAAGTGGACATCAAGGACTGCAGATCACTATGAAGCTAGGGCTGTATCTCATAGAAATGAACAATAATATCAGAAGGATAAGAAATTACTTTCAGAAATGAAATACTGAAATATTTAACTCAAAAGCAGAAAACATATGGTCAATGACAAAGACGAACTTGTAACTATAATTATTGATGACTGATGTAGAGTGCAGGTAAAGGTAAGCAAAACTCAGGACATCAAAAAATAAAAAGAAAAAGAAATGTGAGGCTAGGGTGTTATAATTGCAATCTACTGCAGCAGACCCTGCAGTGTCCTGTCCCACCCCTTTACCCTTACCAGTTACTAGCCTTTTCCTTTTAACTTTTAACTGCCATCTTTTGCACATTATTTGTTTGAGGTTTTTTCCCAGCTTCTGGAGCGTGCTTTGGTACCTGTAAGGTAGGATGGAAGTGCTGGAAAATTAGTGCCCTTCTTCTCCCTAAAACCCTTAAACAGTGAGAGACCAGCTCCCTCACCCCTTCAGTGGGAGTAACTTATCTTGGCTTGCAAGATTCCTCCAGTAGAAATAAGTTTCACTCTTCAGTGGTAAGCTAGTTTGAAAACAAACCCATTTACAGGTTCTGTTCTCTTCCTTGACTAAGTTGTTTCTCTTCCCTCACATTCTTATCTTAAAGTTCTCTTTTAGTCAGATGGCAACTTCAATGAGGAGTGTTAAATGGTATATTTATACATGTGGGTTGAAATCAAACAATTTGAAAAGCAAATAGATAACTATAAAAAGTGGTTGATACAATCCCTTTTCCTAGTGACATGAATACATGCCAATTCTCCACTGGAGAAGAACAAAGGAAACATGGCTCAAAGAACAAGCCCATAATCATTCAACCAACAGACATTTACTGAATATCTACTAGGTACTGGGAATAGGCTAGGTTTCAGAGACACAAAAAATAAGTAAGATAACATTCATATTCTGAATGTTTTTTGCAGGCTATTACATGAGTTAAACCTATAATCAAAAATTTCTGATGAACTATAAAAGGAATGACTAAAACACTAATAGTGAATTGGCATAGAGGAAACATGCCATAAAATCGAGGAGAGTCAGAGGAGACTTCATGAAAAGGGTATTAAACAAAACCAGGACCACACAGAAATTAAAGGAGTGCGGATAAATTTTATCATTAAAAACTATTGAAATAAGGGAAAATCTCTAGTAGAGAACTGAGCTCATTCATAAATACAGCAGGCACAAGGAGGAATTTATAGACAATGAGCAGAATGGGAGTCAGAGTATGGAAAATTACTAAGAGGAAGTATCAGGTCAGTAATTGAAGGTGATCAGATATCAAGAGATGGGGATTCTTTCTAAACCAACTTAGCAAGATTCTTGCCTAAAGTGGGTGGTGCAGGCCCAGTAGGGACAGATGCCAAGGTTGAGACCTAGACAGCTCAGAGGAGCCTGATCAAAGTTTAGTCAAGGAGAGAATGAATCTTGGCCAGGTGTGACCTCTAAATTAAGTTTCACAATAAAGTGATGTTGACCAGGTGAAGTGGTAGTGGTAAAAGCGGTGGCTATTTTAGGAAGAGAGGACAGATAATGCCACATAGGCTAAAAATGGCAGGGTAAGTGTAGGAAGTTACAAGATGTTTAATGCTTCTGGAATTTAGAGGGAAGAAAAGATAAATACATTTTGGGGAGCAAGTAGGGTGTAAAATCATTCCTTACATGTCAGTTCATGGAGTTTGTGAATGTATTTCAGGCAATGGGGTTTCAATGTTGAAATCTGAATAAACAAAAGAATCACCTCTATTAGAGCATAGAATTGTGTGTGTTTGAGTGTGCATGTGTGTGTATGTATGTGAGAAACAGAAGATAATAAATGTACCAATAAATTTATAAATAAGGAAAATGGCAGAGATTGGTATAGAACATATATTTGGTGAAGTGATAATATATGGGTGATTTATTTAAATGTTTTGCTTTAGTAAACTATCCTTGTAAAAGAAGAATTTCAGGAGATATTTAAATGATAAGAAGAAGCCAGTTATTTGAAGATACAGAATATGGCATTAAAAGTCAGAGAGAACAGCTAGTGCAAAGGGCCTGTGGTGGATTTATTTTGCTTTGTCTGAAGAATAGGAATAAAGACAAGGTGACTGGAAGATATTGGGTAGGAGAGGGAGTAAAGAGAAATGTAGTTGGGTAGTAGGAACATTCTAGTTCAAAAAGAGTTTTAGAAGTCAGAGTAAGTAGTTTGTATCTTATTTTAACTGGGATCTATTTGAGACAGAATAATGAGCCCCCAAAGAGGTACACACCTTAATCCCTGTAACCTGTAAATATGAAACATTACATGGCAAAGGCGAGTTAAAGTTTAACTGTTTAGTTAAAGTTTAACCTGATGATCTCGAAATAGATTACGCTGGATTATTTGTGTGGGCCCAATGTAATCACAAGCATCTTTAAAAATGAAGAAGGAAGCAAAAAGAGAGGGTCAATGGAAAATATGACTATGAAAGAAGGGCACAGAGAGGTGTAATGTTGCTGGATTTCAAGGTGGAGAAAGGGCCATGAGCCAGGACTATGGCTGATCATTAGAAGCTAGAAAAGAGAAGGAAATGAAGATGTCCCTTAGAGCCTCTGGAATAGAACAAAGCTTTGCTGGCAGCTTAACTTAGGTTTGGGAGACCTAAGTTAAACTTCTCATCTAGTACTGTAAGATAAATTTGTGTTGCTTCAATCTACTGATTTTGTGGTAATTTGTTACAGCAGTAATAAATTAATACTGTTAACAAGCAAGAGGATTGCAATATCTGCATATGGTTTTGAAACTCCTTCTTGTGGTTACAATATGGGCAGTGGATTTTGGTACAAAAACAACAAGAGCAAGGAGGCCAGTTATGAGTTATCTACTGTAGTTCAAGTGTAAAATGGACAAGTCGAACAAGAATATTCAGAAAACCCATAAAGAGAAGTGGATGGGTTTGGGATATAATTTGGAATTAGAATTGAGATAACTTGTTCATTGATTGCATTTGGGGAGTGAAATAAAAATAACCATCCAGAAAAATGCATACATTTTAACATTCCACATTTTGGTAGATTTTATAGAAGTGAAGAAGAAAGTGCAAGGGCGAGTTTAGGAAGTACCTTTGAGAATCATAAGTATAGCAGATGTTTTAAAAGCCGTAGGTCTAGATTCAGACACCAAGGAATAATATTTTTCAAGAGAAAAGGAGGAGATGCAGTTCATAGCCATGGGACACTTCAAAAATTAACAGTAAAAGGCAAGATAAGAAAGTGAAGTACCTAGAAAGAGTGGTCAGGGACATAGGAAGACAATAAGAGTTACATGACACTGAGTGTTTCTAGAAGAATATGGTCTCAAATACTGCTGAGAAGTTAATAAGATGAGATGAAACCATTGCATAGAGGTCATTAGGGATCTTGACAAAAATTTCAGTGAAGCCACAGGAACAGGAACCCAACTAAAGTCAACTGAGAATAGACTGAGAGACCGCAAAGAATTGATAGTGATTTACTGGCAATCATGCCAATAAACACAGCCCTTAACTTGTTTTTCACCTCAAATACATTTATTAATTATTCAGTAATTTATTTATTTACCCATGAATTTCCAATAAATGTTTATTGGGCACATATAGATGGTAAGGAGTTATTATCTAGAAAGAGGTCAGATATCTAAATTTACATTTAGGTGTCATAAGCATAAAGAAGACATAATATGTAAAATATATAGAGGATTTTACAGTTTCAGGTCTTACCTTGATGTCTTTTGTCTATTTTGAGTTGATCTTTATGTATGGTGTGAAAAAAGGGTCCGCCTTCATTTTTATGCATGTGGATATCCAGTTTTTGCAGCACCATTTATTAAAGTGAGTGTCCTTTTCCCATTGTATTTTCTTCGTGCCTTTGTTGAAAATCAATTGACTGAAACCTTGGTTTTATTTCTAGACTTTCTATCCTGTTCCATGGGTCTGTGTATCTTTTTTTATGCCAGTGCCATACTCTTTTCATTACAATAGCTTCATCATATATTTTGAAATCAGAGAATATGATGCCTCCAGCTTTGTTATTTTTGCTCGAGATGGCTTTGACTATTCATGTCTTTTCTAGTTTAATAAAAATTTAGGACTGTTTTCCTATTTTGTGAAAAATGACAATGAAATTTTTAAAGGAATTGCGTTGAATATACAGATCACTTTGGCTAGTATAGACATTTTAACAATATTAATTTTTAAAATCCATAAACATGGAATATCTTTCCATTTACTTGGTCTGTATTCAGTTTCTTTCATCAATATTTCACAGTTTCCAGTGTATAAATATTTTACCTCCTTGGTAAAATTTACATTAAGTATTTAATGTTTTTTATACTCTTACAAATTAAATTTTCATATATATATGAAATATATGTGTGTATATATATGTATATACACACACATACACATACACACAAACACAGTGGAATACTCCACAGCCTTAAAAAGGAATTTCTGTCATTTGTGACAACACGGATAAAACTGGAGGATGTTATGCTAAGCGAAATAAGTTAGGCACAGAAGGATAAATATTGTAAGATCTCACTTATGTGTGGAATCTAAAAAGTCAGTCTCCTACAAATAGGGAGTAGAAAAATGATTCCTGAAATTGGGGGGAAGGGTTGTGGAAAGGGAAGATGTAGATAAAAGGATATAACATCTTAGATGGGAGAAATAAGTTTTCATGATCTTTTGCACTGCATGGTGACCATGGTTAATAATAATAATATATCATATATTGCAAAATTGCTAGAATAATAGATTATTCACAATCTACAAAAAAAGTGATACATTGGTGAGATGATGGATATGTTAATAAGATTGATTGAATCTTTCTACAGTGTATGTAGAGATAAAAAATTACATTGTACCCTACAAATATACACAATTATTATTTGTCAATTAAAACAAATACATACATTTTATAAAAAGATATATATGGCATCTGGTTTCTAAGAATTATAATTTAGCAATTTCTTTGGATTATAATGCTTCATATATTAAAAATATTAATTGCCCAAAACCATTGTTATAAACTATTAATAGCTCTGTTCAAAATTTTATAGTTTCCAGTGTATAAATATTTTACCTCCTTGGCGCTGTCTCTGCCCTTCTTGGTGGCAAGTAAAATAGAATTGGCAAAAGAAAAATCATCTGCTTTATGCATAAATTAATAGACGGTGTTAGCCAGATGTCAAAATAAAAAATAAAAAAACAGATTTATTTTATTTTGTAAGCACTAGAAAATCACAACCTTGAGTTTTCAGTTTCTTTACACATTTCAACCTCCTACTTATGTAACTATTCATTATTATTTTTTGATTTATAAAATGGAAAATATTCCTTTCCTTCTTAAATTTTCAAAAATTTTAAAAATAAATTCAAATGTAAATGACCAATAACTGTGTATCTTGAAATAAGTAATATAAATTGAACTTTTTTTGAAGTCCAGACTAAAAATGTTAGAATATAATTGCTGGAGATTATATGGCAGTTAGTTCCATAGAATTAGTTGTCTCATTCCCAATTCCACACGAAGAAAAACTTAAGAAGCTATGGTTTCCTTAAAAAATTGTAATAGATGGAATGATTTTCAAGACACAGAACAAATATTATAGCCCAAAGATAAATTTTTATCCCTGATTCATACAGTGATCTACTCTTGTTTCTGGAACCTCCTGCTGGTAATTAAGTGTCATAGGAAGGTCCAACATGTATGAACCTTGAAAACATAAGGCCCATTGAAAGACGATAGTCACAAAAGAGCACATATTGCATAATTCCATTTTTATAAGCTGTCTAGAATAGGTAAATCTGTGGAGACAGAAGTTAAACTAGCAGTTGCCCGGGGTGATGGGGAATGATTGCTAATGAGCAAGAAATTTCTTTTGGGGTAGATTAAAATGCTCTAAAATTAGATATTAGGGATGGTTGCACAACTCTATGAATACACTAAAAACAAAATGACTGAAATGTACAGGAAAAAGGGTAAATTTTATGCTTGGCAAATTGTGTCTCAATACAATTTTGGAACTTTGGGTGTACACAGGTAATTATTTAATTTGGTCTTTAATTTGCCAACTAGACTATCCAGGTTTAATACTATTATTTATTTTTTAAATAGTCTTTCATACAGTGTTTTATAGAATACATAGCTCTTTTATACACATTATCTTTCTTAAACCCACAATAGACCTATTACTGAAATCTCATTTTAGGGAAGTATCATTTTAAGGAGGAAGATTTTAAGGTTAAGAGAAATTGAATTATTTGTCCAGTGGTAACGATCTAGTGAGCTACATATTTAGTTTTCTCACGTCAAATCCCATGGTCTTTCCTGACATCACAGATGACTCCTTGAAGATTTTACTTAGACCAGTGCACAAATCAATAGGAATGAATTAGAAAGAGTCAGAATTCCAGAGAGGACTGCTTTGGTCATAACTGGTCATAACTGCTATTTCTAGAGAAAAAAGTGGATGGTGCAGAATGAGAAGTCAGTTGCAATTTGTTGTTTCATTCCATGTTCTCAGCACCCTTGTAGAAAGAAACTTCTGAGTATGGAGTTATGATTAGACAAGGGATGCTGTTTCATAGGAACAGTGAGAGTAGAATTGATCCAGTAAAACATAAAATAGAATAGGTAAACACATGGGAAGAAATAGAGTTGAACTTTTCTAGAAAGTTTCTTATTATTAGAACTATAAAATAAACTTTAGTAATCATCAAATATCCTATGTTTCTGTATAAGAATCATTTGACTAGTTGTGGCAAGGAAAGGTGAGCAAGAGTAAAGAATATCATTTCTACATAGAGGAAGTGAAAATCTGATGTACCACCTTTATTGTTCTAGGTCTTGCTTGACTCATCTCTGCTGTGGTGACCTTGGAGCTTTCATATTCCAGATTGCACAGCCATAAGATGAAATAAGACTTCTGACTTACATTAAACTCTGAGGTGAGAGAGTAAAAATATGTTTTTCTACCAAGCTAGTAAGATTTTAAAGTTTATTTCTTGTTGCAGAATAGCATACTCTATCCTTGCTAACTTAAAGTTAAGTGTTGCCTTACTTTTATTCTTAATACGGTGTTGGTGTAGCAGTTGGTTAAAGCACTGGAGATACCAATTAGAAGCTCAAAAATTGGTAACCCATATTACATCCAGGCCAAGCAGTAATATTGTTGCCTGATATAATGTGGGCAGCAGGCTATTTGTGTGTTGACTACTGTTGGTCATGTTTGGCAGATTAATAATATAGAAATACAATTAGGAAACAACCAAGTCATAAGCAAAAATAGAAAAACAGAATCCTTCAATTTAGAGGTTTGATCAATTGGAAAATGTTTCTAGATATGGGATAAAACGTTTGAGCAATAAAGTCCCAATAAACTTTTTTAATGCAGAACAAGAACCCAATTAAGGGCACACAGTCTTTTCTTTCAAGCCTGATAGCCTCAGTGTACCGATCATGAAAGAGGTGGAGGGTATGAGGGTAAGCACGTAAAAATAAATAATTAAATAAGAAAGATCTGAAACAGTTGTCTTAGAAAGAACTTCTTTGTAAATGGTTATTGATACATTGAACTGACTGGAAGAAAAATAGATTAGAACCTGAGATGAGGTATCAATAAAATATCTTTGAGGATTTAAGACCCAAAACAGCACCGTTGAACTTTGGATCACTCTCAAGCTGAAATTCAACTTAGAAAGCTGTGCATCCACCAAAAAGTGGATATTCACTAACTGTCACTTTTAAAATAGTGATAATAGAAAGGGAAGAAACTTTTGGGAAGAGAATCCAGGAGCTAAAGAGAAATGTGAATTTAAGAGTTCCTAGCAAAAAGCAGAATTATGAACCAATGAACACAAATTTCTCACATTCCCTGGGTAGAGGCCTTCACAGTGTTTGCTATGTATCTCCCATTGTCATATTTTCTGGATAAGAGTTTTATTATGGTTGCAAGCTTGTGCTATCATTTTTTTTACATTGTGAATGCTTTTAGAAGAACACATAACTTGTGTTGTTAATTCATAAGGCACCACATCAATAGGAAACACATTTGGACTTGATGGAGAGAACCATGTGGATAAGCTTTCCTTGATTTTTTTTCCTAGGGAAATGGAACAAAACAGACACTGGGAGGCAACTGGCAGTGTCAACCCTTTGTGTGACAACAATAAATTTGTCACAGAAAGTAATACTCAAGGAAGTCATGCACTTTTTGCCATTTTATACTGAAATTTATTTTTAAAAAAGAGTAGCAAGAGGGTTGGATCCATATTCTACCCTTTTAGATGGGAAATATTTATCAGTTTCTACCTCTTATATGCTGCTTTTATTTTATTTTTGAATATAGGTAGTATGTGGACATATGGGAAACTCTAAACTAGTGCATCTAGGGTTACATTTTTCTCTTTCAGCTATCTTTAGTTTATATATAATCATTATCCATCTTCTGATAAACAGACCTTTCCTCAATGGCCATATTTGTGGGCATATGGCACAAAGTCAAATGTATTACTTTAGCTTTCTTCTTCACAATGACTAGCTCAGGAACTGAGCACATGGGTCCCAATAATTGGATTTTGCGTGACATTAGCCAGTGGTCATGAGGCTATAAGAAAGTAAATCCAGATCCTCAGGTGCTAATATTACCCTGCTTTGGGGATAAACTTGATTTGATATAATGATGTTAATACGTGAAGAAGAACCAGATTTTTTTAAGAGGCAGAAGGAGGAAATTCTCCATTTATTTAAGTTTCTATGATTTACTGGGGCTAATACACACTTGCTCTTTCTAGTGATAAATTTGTGTATTAATGGAAGCAATATTCCTCTTTTAATTTACCTTAGTTTGAGTTGGATTTTGCCACTGTCATTCAAAATTACTTCTAATTAATTTAGTTATAGCTATATTACTAAATGGTAAATTGTCACAACATTTTCCTGTATATTGTTCCAGAAAATTTCCATCCATGTATACACTTGTCTATCTAGATATAACATGTTGTGTATTGGGTATTTTTGTGCAACTTAATTTTTACTTATTATAAAATTATCTGCCTGTTACACTTTGTTTATATAACCTATAATTTATTTCATGTGGCTCCAGCCCAGTTGGGTTTACTGTAGTGGAAAAAACAAATATGAAAAAAACCCACTCCTTTCAATGAACTTCGATTATCAGACATAGGAAAATATTATTTCAGAGTGAACCAGAATGATCCTCACCAAGGGGAAGTGCGTTTAGAATGTTCATTGCAAAGTCTCTAGGTTGAATATGCTTAGGGTACTGGAGTAAAGCTAATGCTGCTATAGAAAGTGATGAGTTGAAGTCACAAAGGTTGTGGAAGTTACTATAGGTTATGGGAATTCCTGAAGTACTTTCAGTAGAGGACCGAAAAGATACAATTTAAATGTTAAAAACAATACCTGGGCATCTGTAAAGAAAATAGATCAGAGAACCACATACAATACAGAAACCATTTGGGAAGTAATTGCCATGGAAAAGGCAAGAGATGATGGTGACAGTGTTGAAAAGAGATTTAATTCTGGACATGTTTTAAAGGAAGTTGTGAGAAGATTTGGATGGATTGAATGGAGGTTAAGATAAAAAGAGAAGACTCTGACTTCTAAGATAATATCTCAAATATTAGAAGACTGGAGCTGCCATTTATTGAATAGGAAAAGATGGGGAGAGGAGATAAATTTGTGCAAACAGTGAGTGGCAATCAAAAAGTCAATTTTGGAAATATTAATTTTGAGATGTTGAGAATATATGAGCCTGGAGTATAGGGGATTTGAACTGGAGAAATCAATTTAAGAATTGTAAGATGAGATTCCCTAGGCAATAAGCAGAGATAAAAAAGGAAGTTGTCCAAAGATTGAATTCAGAGAAACATCAATATTAGAAGTTAGTTAAAAAGTAGACAAAGAAGTAGAATCCATTTAGATAGGGTAGAAACCCGGCAAAATATGGTAAGCAAGTGTTCAAAAAGAAGGAAGTGATAAAAAAAAAAATCAAATGCCATTGATAAGTTGAATAAAATCCAGACAGAGAATTGACCATGCATTGGTTAAAGTGAAGCCCATGGGTGATCTTGTCATGTGGAGTTTCAGTGAAAAGGTGAAGACAAGTCTGACTGGAATGAATTCAGGAAGGCAAAGGATGAAAAGAAGTGGAGGCACAAAGTATTGACAAATATTTTCGGTGTTTTACTGTTAAAAAAAAAAAAAAGTGAAAAAAAAAAATAAAAAGGTTGCTGTAGAGCAATGAAGTGCCTGAATTTTTTACAAGAAGATTGAGTATAATAGGGCATGATGGGAATTATTTGGTTTGAATGGAAAAATTGAGATGCAGAATACAGAAAAGAGGACAATTGTCTTTTAGTGACCAAAGACAATGTAATCCATTGTGTAAATGAAGGTTTTTGCATAATAAGGGAACAAAGTCCATGGAAAAAGTAAAATAAGCACACGGACGCTTTGTAGATATTTGTGTGATAATGTTTAGAAGTCTTCTTAAAATTATTCCTTTTTTAAAGCAAAATAAAAAACAAGGGTATCATCTAAAAAAAAAATAAAATGAGAGAGAAAGTATTATTAGAAGTTTGGGAAGTGAGGAGAGAGTAGATATAGTTATTGGGGTCTGGGGAAAAAAAGTATGCAGGGATTACTTGACAGCACTAACAGACCACCTGAGGTTTGTGTTAAAAAATACAAACTATGGTGTAAGTTAGTATGGTTTTGAATTCTGCTTCAGTTACATTGCAGGTTGTAGATGCTGAATGAATAGATAATTGAATTTATCTAGATTTGAGGTTTTTGCAGCTATATGCACTGAAGAAAGTGCCAAGGGAATAGGGTGAAAAGCAAAGGGGCAATTCTAATGATGGATCATGAAGTCTAAGCTGGAAAATGATGGAAAGAAGCACATGCAATGGGTGAAGGGCAGAAAAATATAGCAGGTCAATGGCAGGGCAATCCTAGTGATGTGGATAAATTTTTGAAATGAGGGAATTCAGAAATTGATCTAGAAATTTGCAAATGAGAAGCCTGAAATTGTTACTACAAAGGGTTATAAGATTGTTAGAAATGTAGGCCTAAAGTTTATGAGATAAAAATAAGATAAAAAGAGGGTTACATGAAGAGACATCACTGTGGATATTGAAATTATTAAGAATTATGATAGAAGAAGTATTGGAGAGAGAAAAGGAGGGAGAGAAAGGTGAGAATAGGAAGGAAGGGAAAGGAAATAAAGAGTGCTCCTGTCTTAAGATATTCAAGAAATATACGGGAGTCACACAAAGTATGTAACTGGCTCTTACAAACTGGGGTAATTTATGGTAATTATATAATGACAAAATTAATCTCAAGAAGCCTCCCCTTCTTTTTCAATGGCTGCGTAGAAAACTTTGTATAAATATATAACAATCTGTGTAGCCAGTACCCGATTAAGAAGAATCATAAAAATTGCTAATTCAAAATATACTTCTTTAAATTTTGGAAATCTTTTTCCAACTGATCTCTCAAAAGTTTTTTGAATATTGCTGAGCTCACAGCATCTTTTCATAGCATCTAAATATTTTCTATAATGAATACATCTTTGCCAACCAGATATATTTTTAAAAGTCTCATTTCTTTTTAAAAAGCAGGTTTATGGGGATATAATTAAGTAACCTACAATTCACCAATTTAAAGTACACAGTTCCATTTAATATATTCCCAGATTTGTTCAGCCAATTGCCATAATCAGTTTCAGAACCTTTTATCATCTTAAAATAAAATCTTATTCCCACTAGCAGTTGCAACCCATTTGTTCCCCATTGCCTAAAAAATTACTAATGCACTTTCTGTCTGTATAGATTTTCTTATATTGTACGAACAAATTGAATAGTACAATATGTGGCCTTTTGTGACTGGCTTATTTCAGTTAAAATGATGTTCTCAAGGTTCCTCCATGGTGTAGCAAGTGTCATTATTTGGTTTATTTTTATGGCTGAACATATTTCATTGTAAGGATATACCACATTTATTTATCCATTCATCAATTGATGGATGTTTAGATGGTTTTCACATTTGGGATGTTATGTATAATGCTGCTAAGAACATTTATGTGTAAGTTTTTTGTGTGTTGACAAAGGTTTTCATTTCTCTTTAGTATTAGGTTGGTGCAAAAGTAATTGTGGTTTTTGCCATTGAAAATGATGACAAAGAACTACAGTTACTTTTGCATCAACTTAATAGATAACTAGGAGTGGAATGACTGTGTTCTATGACAATTCTATGTTTAACATTTTGAAGAACTGCCAAACTGTTATCTAAAGCAGATGCATCATTTTACATTCCCAACAGCAATGTATGAGGTTTCCAATTTCTGCACATCATTGTGAAACATGCTATTTTCTGTTTCTGATAATAGCCATTCTAGTAACTATGAAGTACATCATTGTAGTTTTGATTTGCAGCTCCTTAATCTTGATGACTAATAATGTTAAGCATCTTTACATGTGCTTGTTGGTCATTTGTATATTTTTGGAGAATGTCTAAAACCTTTGCCCATTTATTATTTTTTTGTGTTATTGACTTATTGGAGTTAGTTACATATTCTAGATGCAATTTATATGATTTGCAAATATTTTCTTCTAAAGGTTGTCTTTTTTTCTTGCTGAAGTTGTATTATTTTAATACTATTAAAAATTCAATTATTTTTCTAATTTTGTCTTGAAGCTGTTAATCATTGATGTATGAAAATGTAATTTATTTTATATATTGATCTTGTACCCTGAAACGTTGCTGTACTTGCTTATTAGTTCTAATAGGTTTTATGGTATGGATTTCTTTTGGTTTTCTATATGTAATTAGTATTACTTCTTCCTTTCTTATCTGAATAACTTTTATTTCATTTTTTCTTTTCTTTCTTTCCTTTCTCCCTTCCTTCCTCCCTCCCTCCCCTCCCCTCCCCTCCTCTCCCTGCTCCCTCCTTCCCCTCCCCTCCTCACTCCCTCCCTCCCCTCCCCGCTCCCTCCCTCCCCTCACCTCCCTTCCCTCCTTCCCTGTATTCATTCCTTCCTTCCTTCCTTCCTTCCTTCCTTCCTTCCTTCCTTCCTTCCTTCCCTCCTTCCTTCCTTCCTTCCTTCCTTCCCTCCTTCCCTCCTTCCCTTCCCTCCTTCCCTCCTTCCCTCCTTCCCTCCCTCCCTCCCTCCCTCCCTCCCTCCCTCCTTCCCTCCTTCCCTCCTTCCCTCCTTCCCTCCTTCCTTCCTTCCTTCCTTCCTTCCTTCCTTCCTTCCTTCCTTCC